>NC_053028.1:569071864-569197344 GCF_003073215.2 Triticum urartu
CTCCCTTGTCGGGGGATTCTCCCTTGGCTCCTGGGGGGCTGCTCGGCTCCTACACAAGTCAACAAGCAGATATCAGCAAAGACAAGTACCCAAACGCGCCTCGCAGCAGAAAGTAAATCAGACACTTACGCTGGGGGCTGCCCTGGAGAAAGTCGTCGGGTCCGGCAAGCTTGTCTCGGGCGCGCCGCCTGCTGTCGCAGTGGGCTCGTCCTCGACGACGATCACCGGGGCCTTGGCTCTCTTTGCTGCTCTCTGAGCCAGAGTCCTGAGAAGGAACAAATTCAAAGCAAAGCAAATGAGATACAAGACAAACAGCAAGATTTGAAGAACCATAAGTACTATAGGAGAAGCTTACTCTTCTTCTTCTTTGTCGTCGGAGCTGAACGCAGAGAAGTCGAAGTCCGGCGCGCGCCCGGCGTGAGGAGGTGGAGGGGTAGCTTCCCTTGGCCGCTTGGCGGGAGCGGTGGTGGTAGGCTGAGACGACCCCGCTCCGGCTGTCGGCGCGGCGTGAGTAGCGGCAGGGACTGAAGCGGTGGTCCGGCTAGACTCCGCTCCGGTTGCCGTCGCAGCATGAGGCGCTCCCGCGGCAACGGTGCTTGCCGCGGTAGAGCGTGTCACGCGGCGCGGTGACTGTTGACCCGCTTGCCGCTCCGCCGCGTCACAGGCCTTGCGGAGACGCCTTCTTGGCGGGGATGGAGGCCCTGCTTGCGGCGAGCTGCCTGAAGATGAGGAGGAAGAAGAGTTGATTTCCAACGAGCCGCTCGTGTCCTTGGCGGGCTTGCTCGGCTCGGCGTCACGCCCGACAAGCTCCTTCTTGCCGGCGGCTTCCCCTCGCTCGGCACGGCTTGCCGCTTCCGCTGCATCAGCCTCCTCCATAGTAAATCCGAACTCGCCCACGGCTGCGGCTGCCGCTGCCTCCTCCATCCTGGTGGCGATGAGCGCCAACTCCGCATCTGTGGTGTCGCGGGTGAGGCCGTCCTTCTCGTCGGGACGGACTGGCACTTCCACCAAGTCGTCGAAGAACTGCTGCACGACCTCGTCGGCAGGTTCCTGCCAAGTTGGCACAATTCCATGCGAGTCACACTCCGGCATCATTGCACGGATGCGATCGAGCGAGGAATTGTTGCACAACGGCACGACGCCCCCCGGCAACCTGAACACCTCGGGATGTTGGGGGTCATGTTTGAACAACTCCTGCAGGATTGCATTGAGCTCCAGGACTGTGAAGTTATAGTTGAGGCCCGGCCGCAGCCTCATAATATCTGCCGCGTTCTTGAACTCCCAAGTGGGCCTCCCCCGTTCCTGCAGGGGGGCGATGCGGCGGCGAAGGAAGTCTGCGCCAACAGCGCCAACAGTAAGCCCGGCAAGCCTGAGGCGCAGGATCCTGGTGACGGCAATTCTCAGCCTGTCGTCTTCCGGGGCCACGTCGCTCCAGTCGCTGCCGCGTGCTACTGGGGTTTTGCGCCGGGTGGTGAATGGCTGCGGATCCTCTTCTTCAATCCAGCACCAATCTGCCCTCCACTCCTCCCACTTGCCGCGAAACTCTCCCTCCAGATAGGTCTCCTTTTTGCCGGCCCTTGAGATCCAGGCAATCCCGCCGGATAGAGGCTCTCCTCTCTCTACTCGAGGTATGAAGAAGTGGTGGAAGAGGGCTACATTGGGAAGGACTCCGACAAAGTTTTCGCAGAGGTGTGCGAAAACTGCCATAGTCAGGACGGCATTGGGGGTGAAGTCAAGGAGATGGAATCCATACGTATTCATGATGTCGCAGAAGAAATCTGAGAAGGGCGGGCAGAGCCCGCAGTAGAAGAACAGAGCAAAAAAGGGGTATCCGTTCAGAGCTTTCTTCCAAGCGATGGCGGGGAGTACCTTTGTGCGCGGATGCGCGCGCGTCTCCGCCGACCAGAAGAGGTAGTACTTCTCCCTCAGCTCCTTCGCGGCAAGCTTGGGGGAGGGGACTGCCCGCTCCTTCCGCAGCGCCGCGAGCCGCTGCGCCTCGGTCGACTTCACGGCCTTCCCCTTGTCGGCTTTCGGAGCCATGGCGGAAGCAGTGGAGGAGGCCAACGGCGTTGGTGATGCTAGCGGCAATGGGGGGCGGGACGCTGCTCTCTCTCTCTCTGCTCTGGGAAGGCGAGGGAACGGCGGAGGTTTCTGAGATTGGAAACAGCAATGGGTGAATGTGCGAACTGCCCCCATTTTCTCTGCTTATAAAGGGGGAGGGGGCGGACGTTCCGCATTTCCGAATAAAATAACCACCCACGATCTCGCCCACGACGCCGCATTCAACGCGTGCCGTTCGGGGAGGGCGCGGTGGATACGGAGTAAGATACGGCGTAACCTAGGCCGCGCGTGCCCGTGCCCTGTTTTGGGCCTGGCCCAACAGCGCTCGGCATCGTGTATGGCCCAGGCCCGGGGGCTCCTGTCGGTGTACTAGAGTGGGGGTACCCTAGTATCCCGAACTTGTGCACGGGCAGTCGCAGCGTCCCGCGGCAAGGCTTGCCGGGTGACCGCCAAGATCCTCCGTGGTTCCTTTGGAGCCATTCAAGAACAAAGTGTTGAAGCCAAGAAGACAAGACCCTGGCAAGAGGAGCTTTCCGGGAAGGCCACCCAAGGCATTGCAAGGAACTTGCCGCGGCGCACCGCGCGCCCCGGCAAGGCCCGGTGAGCGACAAGCTCCCGGACGCGACAAGACAACGACAGCGGCAAGGCGCTTGCCGTGGCAAGCCACCCCCCTGGGTCCGCGCTCCAGCACATCCACCAACGTGTCGCTCTGGGGGCCTTCCAGGCGTACGTGGCGGGAGGCTGTGCAGCCAGCGGCGTGTGGTGGCAAGCGGCGCTGACAAGATCGCCATCGTGGCGAACGGTGGCGTCCCTGGTGGTCCCTTTTCGCACTGTTTAGGCGACACAGACGGGCATTTAAGGCCCTTGTCCCCTACCGTCAGGGTTAGGTACGATACACTGTAACAGGTAGCTATGCCTACCACAGCACCTTTCCATTTTTGCCCTTTACCTCCGTTGCCACCTGTCGGGAACCCCTTGAGCATATAAAAGGAGGCCCGTGTGCAACGTAGAAGGGGGTTAGCTAGTTGGAACACTCACGCTCGGTCTTGCTAGCTGCTGAAGTGTACTGTAACACTCCACGCTCCCGAGCAAGAAATCAACACAAACCACAAAGCAGGAGTAGGGTTTTACGCATCCGTGCGGCCCGAACCTGGGTAAATCGCTCGCGTGTATCGCCTCGATTTGCTCTTTGCACGATCTCCGCCCCCGCCGAACCGAAAGGGACCCGGTCCGCTGGTCCCATAGGTGCCCGTGGATCAGTACCCCGGCACCTTATCTCCCGCATTACATTATTTGCCATTTGCCTCTCGTTTTCCTCTCCCCCCAATTCACCCTTGCCGTTTTATTTGCCTCCTCTTTTGTTTGCCTTCTTCCCGTATGTATCCTTGTTTGTGTTTCCATGTGCCTTCTATTTGCTTGCATCTTTGCTTGCTAAAAATCTATTGATATGGATCCACTTAAAGTGTTCTACTTGGATCATCTTCGATCCTTATGTGCTCGTGCTGAAACCCCAACTAGCCTAGTTGATGGGAAATCTTTAGATGAGCATGCTCATTTTGTGCGTCATCGTTTGTCTGAAAAAGGGAAGCTCTTATGGTATCATATAAATAGTTTGCTATGCTATGCTTGGAATCTTTGTGAAATTTGTGATTTTACTTGTTGCTCTAAGAACCCTAAAAAACACCTTCCCTACCTATGTGAGTTCAATGATAATGAAATCTTATCTTCTTATGCAAAGGGTGTTTATAGCTATTATGATATCGAACAAATTGAAGAATTTGTCGTTTTTAAGGGTGCTCATGAAGTTGCTTCTTTGATTGAAAAGTATGATTTTACTCTCAATAAATCTGAAAATTCTGTCATACTTAAATATTGCAATGAAAACTTTTCTCATAATGCCTATGTCCAAGAATTTATTGAAAGAATGAACGTTGCTTTGGAAGAAAATAATGATATGCATGAATCTATAGATAATGATGATTCCGATGATTTGGTTGAAATATCCTGTGATGAACATGATGCCTGCTATTCTTGTGGCCATGATGACAATATTTATGAAGATAAATTTGCTATAGTTCCTTATGTTAAACATGAGATCATTGCTATTGCACCCATACTTGATAGTTCCTTCGATGAAAAGCATGATTGCAATGATGTTATTATAAACTCTCTTAATGTCAATTGTGTTAATGATATGCAAAACCCAAAGCTTGGGGATGCTAGTTTTGCTATAACTACTATTTGTTGCAATGATCATGATTGGGGTGATTCTACTTTTGATCTTGAAAATTTATTTAAGCCCCATGATGAATATGAGATTGATAATAGTGTTTGCAATATTATTGAAAGTGGGTTTGGAGAGGTCATGACTTTAGTTAATGTTAATCCCACTATTTTGGAAGAGTTTCAACTTTGCATACATGTGGATCGGGTTGAAAATATTTTGTGTGATAGCTATTTTGTTGAATTTGCTTATGATACCACATGCAATTATTATGAGAGAGGAAAATATGGTGGTAGAAATTTTCATGTTACTAAATTACCTCTCGTTATGTTGAGATTGCTATTGTTTCTTTCCGCTTCCTTGCATATGCTAGTTTTTGCTTGCCTTGATAATTTGTTTGCCTATAAGATGCCTATGCATAGGAAGTATGTTAGACTTAGATGTGTTTGTCACTTTTTTTTATGATGCTCTCTTTGTGCTTCAATTCTTGTCTTTCATGTGAGCATCATTGAAACATTATGCCTAGCTATAAGGCTTTTAAACGATAGCGCTTGTTGGGAGGCAACCCAATTTTATTTTTATTCCTTGCTTTTTGCTCCTGCTTAGTAATAAATAAATTATTTAGCCTCTGTTTTGGTTGTGTTTTTTGTGTTTAATTAGTGTTTGTGCCAAGTAGAACCGTTGGGAAGACTTGGGGAAAGTCTTGTTGAACTTGCTGTAAAAAACAGAAATGTTAGCGCTCACGAGAACTGCTGTCATTTTTATTTGGAAAGTGATATTTAGTTAATTCTTTTTGCAGATGATTAATAGATAAATTACTCACGTCCAGAAATTTATTTTAGAATTTGAGGGGTTCCAGATCTTGCGCTAGCTACAGATTACTACACACTGTTCTGTTTTTGACAGATTCTGTTTTGCGTGTGTTGTTTGCTTATTTTGATGAATCTATGGCTAGTAAATTAGTTTATAAACCATAGAGAAGTTTGAATACAGTAGGTATAACACCCATATAAATAAATAATGAGTTCATTACAGTACCTTGAAGTGGTCTTTTGTTTTCTTTCGCTAACGGAGCTCACGAGATTTTCTACTTTAAGTTTTGTGTTGTGAAGTTTTCAAGTTTTGGCAAAAGATTTGATGGATTATGGAACAAGGAGTGGCAAGAGCCTAAGCTTGGGGATGCCCATGGCACCCCCGAGATAATCTAAGGACACCTAAAAGCCTAAGCTTGGGGATGCCCCGGAAGGCATCCCCTCTTTCGTCTACTTCTATCGGTAACTTTACTTGGACCTATATTTTTATTTACCACATGATATGTGTTTTGCTTGGAGCGTCTTGTATGATTTGAGTCTTTGCTTATTTACCATAATCATCCTGGCTGTACACATCTTTTGAGAGAGCCATACATGATTTGGAATTTGTTAGAAAACTCTATGTGCTTCGTTTATATCTTTTGAGTTATATAATTTTGCTCTAGTGCTTCACTTATATATTTTAGAGCACGGTGGTGGATTTGTTTTATAGAAACTATTGATCTCTCATGCTTCACTTAGATTATTTTGAGAGTCTTAATAACATGGTAATTTTCTTAAAATCCTAATATGCTTGGTATGCAAGATTAATAATAAAACTCTCTTATGAGTGTGTTGAATACTATGAGAAGTTTGATACTTGATAATTGTTTTGAGATATGGAGATGGTGATATTAAAGTCATGATAGTTGAGTAGTTGTGAATTTGAGAAATTCTTGTGTTAAAGTTTGTGATTCCCGTAGCATGCACGTATGGTGAACCGTTATGTGATGAAGTCGGAGTATGATTTATTTATTGATTATCTTCCTTATGAGTGGTGGTCGGGGACGAGCGATGGTCTTTTCCTACCAATCTATCCCCCTAGGAGCATGCGTGTAATACTTTGCTTTGATAACTTGTAGATTTTTGCAATAAGTATATGAGTTATTTATGACTTATGTTGAGTCCATGGATTATACGCACTCTCACCCTTCCACCTTTGCTAGCCTCTCTAATACCGTGCACCTTTCGCCGGTATCATACACCCACCATATACCTTGCTCAAAACAGCCACCATACCTACCTATTATGGCATTTCCATAGCCATTCCGAGATATATTGCCATGCAACTTTCCACCGTTCCGTTTATGACACACTCCATCATTGTCATATTGCTTAGCATGATCATGTAGTTGACATAGTATTTGTGGCAAAGCCACCGTTCATAATTCTTTCATACTTGTCACTCATGCATCATTGCATATCCCGGTACACCGCCGGAGGCATTCATATAGAGTCATATCTTGTTCTAAGTATCGAGTTGTAATTATTGAGTTGTAAGAAAAATAAAAGTGTGATGATCATCATTATTAGAGCATTGTCCCAAGTGAGGAAGGGATGATGGAGACTATGATTCCCCCACAAGTCGGGATGAGACTCCGGACGAAAAATAAATAAAAGAGGCCAAAGAAGCCCAAATTAAAAAAAGAGAAAGAAAAGAGGCCATAAAAGGCCCAAATAAAAAAATAAAAAAATGAGAGAAAAAGAGAGAAGGGACAATGTTACTATCCTTTTACCACATTTGTGCTTCAAAGTAGCACCATGATCTTCATAGTAGAGAGTCTCTCATGTTATCACTTTCATATACTAGTGGGAATTTTTCATTATAGAACTTGGCTTGTATATTCCAATGATGGGCTTCCTAAAAATTGCCCTAGGTCTTCATGAGCAAGCAAGTTGGATGCACACCCACTTAGTTTCTTTTTGAACTTTCATATACTTATAGCTCTAGTGCATCCGTTGCATGGCAATCCCTACTCACTCACGTTGATATCTATTAATGGGCATCTCCATAGCCCGTTGATACGCCTAGTTGATGTGAGACTATCTTCTCCTTTTTGTCTTCTCCACAACCACCATTCTATTCCACCTATAGTGCTATGTCCATGGCTCACGCTCGTGTATTGCGTGAAGATTGAAAAAGTTTTGAGAATGTCAAAAGTATGAAACAATTGCTTGGCTTGTCATCGGGGTTGTGCATGATTTAAATATTTTGTGTGGTGAAGATAGAGCATAGCCAGACTATATGATTTTGTAGGGATAACTTTCTTTAGCCATGTTATTTTGAGAAGACATAATTGCTTTGTTAGTATGCTTGAAGTATTATTATTTTCTATGTTAATATAAACTTTTGTCTTGAATCTTTCGGATCTGAATATTCATACCACAATTAAGAAGAATTACATTAAAATTATGCCAAGTAGCACTCCGCATCAAAAATTCTGTTTTTATCATTTACCTACTCGAGGACGAGCAGGAATTAAGCTTGGGAATGCTTGATACGTCTCCAACGTATCTATAATTTTTGATTGCTACATGCTATATTATCTATTGTTTTGGACATTATTGGGCTTTATTATCCACTTTTATATTATTTTTGCGACAAACCTATTAACCGGAGGCCCAGCCCAGAATTGTTGTTTTTGCCTGTTTTAGGGTTTTGAAGAAAAGGAATATCAAACGGAGTCCAAACGGAATGAAACCTTCGGGAACGTGATTTTATCACCGAATACAACTCACAAGACTTGGATCCTACGTCAAGCCAACTAACAGGAGGCCACGAGGTAGGGGGGCGCGCCTGCCCCCCCCCCCCGGCGCGCCCCCCCCCCCCCTGGGCCCCCCGTTCCCCCCCCGCCGTACTTCTTCCTCCTATATATATCCACGTACCCCCAAACGATCAGAACAGGAGCCAAAACTCTAATTCCACCGCCGTGAATTTTTGTATCCACGAGATCCCATCTTGGGGCCTATTCCAGAGCTCCACCGGAGGGGGCATCGATCACGGAGGGCTTCTACTTCAACACCATAGCCTCTCCGATGAAGTGTGAGTAGTTTACTTCAGACCTACAAGTCCATAGTTAGTAGCTAGATGGCTTATTCTCTCTTTTTGGATCTCAATACAATGTTCTCCCCCTCTCTTGTGGAGATCTATTCGATGTAATCTTCTTTTTGCGGTGTGTTTGTTGAGACCGATGAATTGTGGGTTTATGATCAAGTCTATCTATGAATAATATTTGAAACTTCTCCGAATTCTTTTATGTATGATTGGTTATCTTTGCAAGTCTCTTCAAATTATCAGTTTGGTTTAGCCTACTAGATTGATCTTTCTTGCAATGGGAGAAGTGCTTAGCTTTTGGTTCAATCTTGCGGTGTCCTTTCCCGGTGACAGTAAGGGCAGCAAGGCACGTATTGTATTGTTGCCATCGAGGATAACAAGGTGGGGTTTTCTTCATATTGCATGAGTCTATCCCTCTACATCATGTAATCTTGCTTGAGGCGTTACTCTGTTTTTAACTTAATACTCTAGATGCATGCTGGATAGCGGTCGATGAGTCGAGTAATAGTAGTAGATGCAGGCAGGAGTTGGTCTACTTGTCTCGGACGTGATGCCTATATACATGATCATACCTAGATATTCTCATAACTATGCTCAATTCTGTCAATTGCTCAACAGTAATTTGTTCACCCACCGTAGAATACGTATGCTCTCGAGAGAAGCCACTAGTGAAACCTATGGCCCCGGGTCTATCTTTATCATATTAATCTCCTACTACTTAGTTATTTACTTTGCTATTTACTTTGCCTTTATTTTACTTTGCATCTTTATCATAAAAATACCAAAAATATTATCTTATCATATCTATCAGATCTCACTCTCGTAAGTGGCCCTATAGGGATTAACAAACCCTATTTGCATTGGTTGCGAGGATTTATTTGTTTTGTGCAGGTGCGAGGGACTCGCGCGTAGCCTCCTACTGGATTGATACCTTGGTTCTCAAAAACTGAGGGAAATACTTACGCTACTTTGCTGCATCATCCCTTCCTCTTCAGGGAAAACCAACGCAGTGCTAAAAGAGGTAGCAGTTCCCGAACAAGACTCGGGGGCTGCCTTTTCCCGACCAAATTATTATGTCCATGTTTCCTTGCATCACTATACCACTGAACCCGACCACCGGTCCGACTCGCTCAACCCGGGGGCTCGGGGGCTGGTCGGCTCGGTCGCCACCCCGCTGCCTTACTTGGTGATTCCTGATAAAGTTAGGATGCCGTGGTCCCCCACTTCACCCTAAAGCCACAGATCCAGCTTTGGCTGTCGGCTGGCAAGCACAACCGGCCAAAGCTCCTTTATGCTTCATACACTAAGTCAATGGCTGTCGGGTCGATCAACCTGGCCCACCGTTCATCAAATGAACAGCCGCACGACCAGTTGCTCGCCAATAGGCTTCGCCGGATTGCCGCCAGCCGGCCCTTTGGGTGTTTCGCTCGCGCTCAAACGTTTCGAGGGACCCAAGTCCTGCGCACTCCTCTCAAAGAACCAAGCTCCTTGTCATGAACCGGAGCCTCGTCCGTCTGACTCGCGGGGGGGAGGTTTGAGAAAGGAAAAACGCATGAAATCGGTACAAAAAACGGAAGGCAAAAAAGCAAAAGCACCCATGACATCCACACAAATATTTAAATAAAGGCCCACAGCCTGAGTTCATTACACCCTAAAAACCCCCAGTGGGTGGGTGGACCTGCTATTTAACAAATTCTACAAAGTGTCTCAGGCATCTCCAGCGCCGCGTCGTGACGTCGATGGCTCTCCCTTGGCGGCCTCTGGGTCCGTCGTGGCGCCGGTGTCCTCCTCAGCACCCGCGTCGCGGTAGACGCCCGTCGCCTCCGAGCTCCCCTCTGGATCGTGGAAGAGGAAGCCGTAGTCATCGCCGTCCATGGCCCAGCCATCTTCCGTCCGCAAGGCGAACTCGACGATGTAGCTGGCCCGGGAGGCGATCCGGCCGGCTTGCTCCTGCAAGTGCTGCTCCGAACCGGCCCGCTGGCCCATCAACGCGTCAAGCTGCAGGTCCGGATGCCAGGATAGTGCGAACCGGAGCGCCATCTCAGCACCAGCACGAGCGGCGGAGACGCGCCACTCGCCAAGCCGGTCCGGCCCCATCTCCAACCAACGCTCTAGGCGCGAGAAGCTGCTCGGCTAGACGGAGCCCGGCCATAGGGCCGCCGTCATCGTAGTGCCGGCCTAGGACAGCCACCCCAGCTGCATCCCCAGGGCCTCCAGGCGGGCCTCGGTGGTGGCGATGATCTTCGGGAAGGTCCAAGCCACCCGCGGATCCGTCCCGGACCCAACCACGCTGGTCGGGTCGTGCTGATGGCGGACGGCATCCTACACCATTCGCTGCGTCTCCGAGAAGGCCCCTGCCACAAAAGAAGAAGCAAGTTAGAAAAAGAACAACAAGGAAGAAAGGCCGGATCTCGACCCGGCGAACAACAAGAAAAAAGCACTTACTGGAGAAGGACTCTTCCAGGTGCTGCGCTTCAAGCAACGTACCGCGCCGCTCCCGTTAGATGGCGCGATCACGCTCCTTGAGCGCCTTCTCCCGATCAGCCGCCTTGGCAAGGGCCGCCTTTAGCTCGGTGCCCTTGTCCTCGGCCGCCTCGCGGCGACGGGCCTCGTCTTGATGAGCCCCCTCAGTCGTGGCAGCCTGCTCCCACAGGCGGTCCACCTTGGCCTAGAGCCGGCCCTTGTCGTCGGCTAGCTGGCCACGCTTCTGGTCCGCCTCCACCAGGGCCCGCTGCGCCTCTGCCGCCTTGGCGGCCTCCGCCTTGAGGAGCTCCACCTCGGCCTCGAGGCTGCTCTTTTGACCCGCCAGCTGCTCATGCAGCCGGCTGGCCTCGTTGAGAGACCGCCGAGCCGCGGCCGCTTCCGCCCTCGTCTGCGCCGCCTCAACGCCAAGACGGTCGGTGTCGGCGACGAGCCGGTCGTAGTGATGACCAGCCTAGAGCAGACGAGTCCTCCAGGACAGCACCTCGGCTGCGAAGAAGGACTCGGCAGAAGAAGAGATAAAAGAAAGACTTAAGATTTGTCCCAACTACTACATAGTTGCCCCGAATCTCGGGGGCTACAGCAGTGGGTGCGCTAGCGCGCCCCCACTAGAAAAAAGCACAAGAAGTACCTGCGGCGACGCGGAGCTCCTCCTCCTTGGCGGTGAGCTGCTCCTTGAGCTCCCGGTGCTTGCCCAGGAGACGATTGAAGGCGGCGACCCGGAAAGCGTCGAGATGCTGAAAAAAGCAGAAGTCAGAACAAGGCCAACACTCCAAAGATTTGACCCAACTACTACGTAGTTGGCCCGAACCTCGGGGGCTACACCCAGTGGGTGCACTGGCCAAGGTTGGAAAAAGCAGTAGGCGTAAGCGAGGCGGTTGGCCTTCGCCTAGTGCCTAGGCGGTGCCTAAGCGTCCTAGGCGAGGCCTAGGCGGTAATATAGTTTTTACTCATAGTGTATTTTGTGATTATTATATGGGTGTTGATATTAGTTTAGGGCATATAAATAAGTTAATTACCGTCTAATGTCATTAGAATATAACCCGTTCGCCATATCGGTGCAGTATGTGGCATGATTTCTTGCTTGGGTAGGTAGTTCCTTGCTTGCCCTGCCTAGAGCTCCATTTATGCCCTAGGCGAGGCGTTTGGCCATTGCCTAGCGCCTAGGCGTGCCTAAGCGCCTCCTAGGCACTGCCTTTTCCAACAGAGTGCGCTGGCGCACCCCCACAAAGAAGAAATTACAAGAAAACTTACCAAAACGGCGCGCTCCAGGTCGCGTGTCCGCTCCACCTCGGCCTCGAGCCGTTCCGTCCGGCCTCGCAGGCGGCGGCGGCTGACGGCGTCCATCGCCGCCTCCTCCTGGGTTTGGGGCCCAAAGACAATGGCGCTCCCGCTCCGCGCCGGCTGCGGCATGGCAGCTTGGCGCCCTCCCTGCCGGGGCACCAAGTCGTGCTCCCCGCTGGCCGCTTGCGACGCGGCCAGCACCTCCTTCGACGCCCCTCCCGGCACCAACGATGACCCACATGCTGGCACGCCCTGCGTTGCCATCTCCAACCCGGATGCCGGCATGCCTTGCATCGCCGGCTCCGGCCTAGCTGACGGGGTGGCCTCCGGCACCATCGCCCGCGGCGTCTCCTCCGGAACGGCGCCGCCTCCACCACCATCGGTCCCCGCTCGCTCGACCATGTCGGCCTGCGGCGGGGAATCGTCTGCCACTTCCACGACCGCCCGGTAGGGAGTCACCACCGCAACCTGGCCTCCACGGCCGCGCTCCCTCAACTGCGACGGCTCAAAGACTGTCGCCGCCACCATCGTGCCCTCCGGCATCTCGCGCCAGGCCGGCTCCGCACCGCCTCGCGCCCATGCCGCCGCCGCGTCAGTCCAAGCGTGGACCGACGTTGCCTTCAGCTCCGCCTCGGCCCGGTTCCTTTCCCGCCAGGCCATGGCTTCGGTGTCGTTCGGATCCAGGCCGAGGTCCGAGTCGGCCTGTTCCTCCACCTCGGCCTGGTCGGTGAGGTCGGACCGGCTCCTGCGGAACTCGGCCCCTTCAGCGGTCGCGGCTTCCGCCGCCGCCCTCGCCAGCGGGATTGGCGGCCTGAAGAAGAAGATGGAATAAGCAGAAAAGAAACAAGACTGGCTCAAGAAAAGAAAAGCCAAGCGCAAACAAGAGATGAGGCTTACCCCGCCAAGACCTGGACCAGGGTTGGCTCCCCATGCCCGCTGCCGCGCTTCCTCTTGGCCGGCCTCCCGGCCCCGGCCGGGTACGCCGCGCGCTTCGGGGCCTGGGGCCGCGACGCTATCTTACCCATGCAGGCGGCTCGACACCGCCCCATGTGAGGATCCGGCTCCGTCCGCGTCGCCGCCTCCCCCGCCCAATGCTGCTACACCAACAACTGGCGTTAGCATCGACCGTTCCAAGCCGCGATCAGCAATTCAAGACACATGAGGAAGAAATGAGACATACTCGTACGACGCCCAGCACCGGCGTCGGACTCGGCCTCCTCCTCCCTGCCTCGAGCCACGGGTCCTCTAGCGCCACCGGCGCCACCTGCGATGAGGCCTAGGCGTAAGGATGCCGAATCGCATTCAGAAGTACCACCCGTGTCGCGTCGGGACAAACGAGAAGGTGCACGGCGGAAAAATAAGAAGACCAGACGCTCACCTGCGGCGCCGGGTTCGACCGGCTGTACAGCGCCTTGCCGAACTCCCAGTCATCCCTAAGGTTGGCCTTGGAGATATCGTTCACTCCGCGCGCGACCTGCGCCGCGGATAGCCGCGTCGACCCCATGCGGTTGGGGTCTTGAAGGCTGACCATCTTGCTGATGATGCAGGAGCGCCCTGAAGCAGAAGAACCTGACACTTGATGAAAGCGGGGAGGAGGTCGGTATCGGTGACCCCTCCTGCGTCCTCATCACCGTCACCCGCTCGCAGAGATTGATGATCTCCTGCGACAGGCGAGTAGCCCCAGTTCGTCTTCGCCCGCGGCGGTACGATGGCGAAGGCCGGAAGATTGATGCGGTCCACGCCAAGGTTGCGGATGTAGAAGAAGGACTCTACCACTTCTTGGCAGAATCATCCAGTGGGATCTTGCGGAAGTCCGCCCCCGACCGCTTCGAGACGACAGCGGCGCCGCAGTCGGCAAACTCCCCGACCGACGGGCCCTGCTGCTTCAAGGAGAAGAAGTGTGCCCAGAGGTTGATCGTAGGCTCGACCCCCAGGTACCCCTCGCAGAGGGTGACGAAGCCGGAGAGCTGGACGATGGCGTTGGCGCCAAGATGATGCGGCTGGAGCCCGAAGAACTCGAAGAATGCACGAAAGAAGGTGCTCACCGGCAGCCCGAATCCGCACTCAAAATGCGTGAGGAAGACCACGCACTCTTGACCCTCGGGCTGAGGCCTCTGCTCGCCCCGCGGCAGGTGGACGCTGACGTCCATCTCCCGCGGCAAGCGCCGCGACGCTCGGAGATGGGTGATGTCCTCGGAGGTGACGTTTGAGCCCATCCAAGAGCTCGATGGCAACGACATGATCGAAGGAAGAAGGAGAATAAGGAAGATGGACAGTGAAGGAGTTCTTCTCGAGCAGCGGGCGCCGCAGTACGTCGGTTGCAAGAGGCAGAGCGAGAGCAGGGGGACAGGCGGGCGTGAGCGAGAATAAAGTTTGCCGCCTTCCTTGTCCCCCAATTTATAACCCTCGGTTTGAACGTGGGGAAGTGGGGAGGTGGGATCGTCTGCACGCACCCGTTCCACTATCATCTTTCCAACGGCGCTTTTGGTTTGCCAAGTTGAGGCCTGGTTCAACCTTTTCCTTCCGGAGCATGCATATGCATTGCATATCACATCCCACATATCATGCCATGTTTTGCATAATGTTGCCTGCGCATTGCACCATGGTTGATCGTGGTTCCCTTTGCTTGTGTTCTTGCTTTGGGTAGAGCTGGGAGATGAGTATGTGATCGAGGAACCCGTTGAGAACGCTTACAAGGATCAAACTTACGTCAACTCAGAGAACTTTGCAAGCAAGATGACCATACCCTTGAAATCACTTCTATATTTGCTTGCTAGTTGCTCGCTCTATTGCTATGCCTATGTCGCGATACCTACCACTTTCTTTATCATGCCTCCCATATTGCCATGTCAAACCTCTAACCCACCTTGTCCTAGCAAACCGTTGTTTGGCTATGTTACCGCTTTGCTCAGCCCCTCTTATAGCGTTGCTAGTTGCAGGTGAAGATTGGAGTTTGTTCCTTGTTGGAACATGATTATTGTTGGGATATCATTATTACATCTTGTTTACTTTAATGCACCTATATACTTGGTAAAGGGTGGAAGGCTCGGCCTTATGCCTGGTGTTTTGTTCCACTCTTGCCGCCCTAGTTTCCGTTATACCGGTGTTATGTTCCTTGATTTTGTGTTCCTTACGCGGTTGGGTTATAATGGGAACCCCTTGACAGTTGGCCTTGAATAAAACTCCTCCAGCAAGGCCCAACCTTGGTTTTACCATTTGCCACCTAGCCTTTTTCCCTTGGGTTCCGCGGACTCAAGGGTCATCTTTATTTTAACCCCCCCCCCGAGCCAGTTCCCCTCTGAGTGTTGGTCCAAAACAGAGCCACTTGCAGCGCCACCTCGGGGAAACTTGAGGGTTGGTTTTAGTTGTACGTAGTGTTCATCCGGTGTGCCCTGAGAACAAGATACATGCGACTCCTATCGGGATTTGTCGGCACATTGGGCAGCTTTGATGGTCTTGTTTTACCATTGTCGAAATGTCTTGTAACCGGGATTCCGAGTCTGATCGGACCGTCCTGGGAGAAGGAATATCCTTCGTTGACCGTGAGAGCTTGTGATGGGCTAAGTTGGGACACCCCTGCAGGGATTTGATCTTTCGAAAGCCGTGCCCGCGGTTATGGGCAGATGGGAATTTGTTAATGTCCGGTTGTAGAGAACCTGAAACTTAACTTAATTAAAATGGATCAACAACGTGTGTAGCCGTGATGGTCTCTTTTTGGCGGAGTCCGGGAAGAGAACACGATCTCGTGTTATGCTTGAATGTAAGTATTTCTAGGATCACTTCTTGATCATAGATACTCGAACGTGCTTTGCCTTCTCTTCTTGCTCTCATTTGCGTATGTTAGCCACCATATATGCTAGTGCTTGCTGCAGCTCCACCTCATACCTTTTCCCTACCCATAAGCTTGAAAATAGTCTTGATTGCGAGGGTGTGAGATTGCTGAGTCCCCGTGACTCACAGATTACTTCCAAAACCAGATGTAGGTGCCGATGATACCATTCCAGGAGATGCGACTGAACTCAAGTGGGAGTTCAATGAGGACTCAGGACGTTACTACATTTCCTTTCCAGACGATCAGTAGTGGAGCCCAGTTGGGGCGATCGGGGATCTTATGCATTTGGGGTTGTCTTTATTTTGGTTCCATAGTCGGACCTTGTTTGTATCTCGATGATTATAATGATATATTTATGTATTGTGTGAAGTGGCGATTGTAAGACAACTCTGTACCTCTTTCTTCTTCAGTACATGGGATGTGTAAAGATTACCCCTCTTGCGACATTGCCTACAATGCGGTTATGCCTCTAAGTCATGCTCCGACACGTGGGAGATATAGCCGCATCGTGGGTGTTACAGTCTTCCTGGGAGAAGGAATATCCTTCGTTGACCGTGAGAGCTTGTGATGGGCTAAATTGGGACACCCCTGCAGGGTTTGAACTTTCGAAAGCCGTGCCCGTGGTTATGGGCAGATGGAAATTTGTTAATATCCGGTTGTAGAGAACTTGAAACTTAAGTTAATTAAAATGGATCAACCGCGTGTGTAGCCGTGATGGTCTCTTTTTGGCGGAGTCCGGGAAGTGAACACGGTTTTCGTGTTATGCTTGAACGTAAGTAGTTTCAGGATCACTTCTTGATCACTTCTAGTTCACGACCATTGCTTTGCTTCTCTTCTCGCTCTTATTTGCGTATGTTAGCCACCATATATGCTTAGTGCTTGCTGCAGCTCCACCTCACTACTTTTCCCTACCCATAAGCTTAAATAGTCTTGATCTCGCGGGTGTGAGATTGCTGAGTCCCCGTGACTCACAGATACTTACAAACAGTTGCAGGTGCCGATGATACCATTGCAGATGACACAACCGAGCTCAAGTGGTAGCTCGATGAAGATCGTGTTTGTTGTGTTGTTTTGTTTCCAGCTAATCAGTAGTGGAGCCCAGTTGGGGCGATCGGGGATCTAGCATTAGGGGTTGTCTTTCTTTATTTGGTTCCGTAGTCGGACCTTGATTGTATTCTGGATGATGTAATTGCTATATTTATGTATTGCATGAAGTGGCGATTGTAAGCCAACTCTTTATCCCTCTCTTATTCAGCACATTGGGATGTGTAAAGATTACCCCTCTTGCGACATGCCTACTATGCGGTTATCCCTCTAAGTCATGCTCCGACACGTGGGAGATATAGCAGCATCGTGGGTGTTACAAGCTGGTATCAGAGCCTTCCCCGACTTAGGAGCCCCCTGCTTGATCGAATCGCTGATGTTGTTGAGTCTAGAACAAAATGTTTTGAGTCTTAGGATTATATATATCAGAGAGTAGGATTTTTTTTACTCCTCAGTCCCTTCGTCGCTCTGGTGAGGCCTCCTGACGTAGAGTTTTGACTCTTCTCTTCTCAAATTTCACTAAAAAAATTTAGGATCATGCGGGTATCTTGGAATCGTTTCGATGGTTTTGTGACGAGAACATTGTTCTTGGTGCCTCCTGACATTTAGGGGTTGTGGCAGTGTCCCGGGGAGTTGAGCTCCGAGGTGTTATCGTCACAATTTTATCGTTGCAGTTCTAGAATACCTGAGTTTCGCCGACATGGAAAATCTCTTTTATGCAGTTGTTGGTGAGATAACCTCGACGCCACCCAGTACTGGGGCGGGAGTTCGGGAGTATTTCCATAACTCGTATAATGGATGCTTTTTGAAGGTTGAGGTAAACGATTTCCGAAGGTTTCTTGGTTATGTGTTGAAGGATGGATACAGCTGGATGTAGGATTTGTTAGTTTTGGGTGAGATATTATGCTTCCCCTGTATCCCCAACACCTGATTGCATAACCAGAAAGTTTCGGGAGTTTATAAGTGGGAATTCAAGTAGCTCCTAGGATATCTTTCCGACAGATGTATGATATGAAATTGGGGTTCGACGTCAGGTGGTCCGCCTATCCATGGTTGGTTTTACAATGGTCTCGTTGTGTCTTAAAGAGTCATTGGCTATGCTGACTCGGGGACGCTTTGTATGTCATGTGCACTGCCTTGTACATGATGGTGTTGTATGATTGAGCCTGTGTGGGCCCCACCACGAAAACTTCGGACGAAATCTCTATCATATGTTTGTTCCAGCTTATTTTGCCAGCCAATCCTTTGTTTTGTTTTGAGTTGTGGTATTCGAGTTGCTTCAATGTCAAATGTTGATTCCATACCTTTCCTAAGCGGTGTTCTCATACTCCTATGTGAATACCAATCCTTCATGATAATTGAGATTGCCATGTCAGTCCTTTTCAACCGGCGTGTTTCTCTTCAGGTGGATCCGATCATTTCAACATCCGCAAGATCACCTCTCGGTTTTCCCAACGTTGTTCGTTTCATCTGTCCTCAACTTGCCTTTGTTTTCCCCCCCCCCCAACCCTTGTTTCTTCAAGAATTCAGATTTCTTAATTAAGTATTTATTTTATTGATGGGAAGTCTCTCCATTCTTTTCTTTCAATGTTCTTATCCGGTGATTCTCATGAAGATGCTCTACTAGTTCATCGTTCTTCGTTCTCTTTCTTCTCCAGTGGATTCAATTCAAGCTTTGTTGATCATATCATTTTCCTCGTTCCAAATGCTTTCTCATGCCGGTACGCCTTGTTATCATTCACCTCTCACTATTCATTTGTTCCGGAGTGCTGAAGATATCTTAGAAGATTCACGGTTACATTCTCGATCCGTTCAAGTTCTTTTGAGATTGTTATCTCTTTCAAGTCATTTAATTCAACCGGCGCAATATATCTTTTAAATCATCAATGGTGTTTCTCTTGAGTGGGCCCTAACCCATAGGTCTTTTCCCAGGATCTTACCTGACTCTTCTAATCTTCCCGGAGTTACTCTCAAATTCTTTTCCAGGTTTGACGTGAGAATGAGTTATCATCAGTCAAATGCCTTCTCCTAGATCTTTCAAATTCTTTCATCGTTGGTTCATCCTTTCTAATTTTCACCCCGGAGTATCTCAACAATTCATGGTGGTGTTTCTCATCGTCATTCTCAACATTTGAAGACCGAAGAAGAGTTTTTCCTCCAAATCGTACATGTTCTCTCAAGACTCGTGGTTCTAGCTTCATGCCATCCTCTCATAATTGTTTCTGATTGTGAGAATTCTTTTCACCCATCCGGAGCAATTCAGGAGTATTTTTTCAGTTTGATTATCCAGAGCCCATCATCTCAGAATTATTCACTCTAATTTTCAGCTCTCGTTCTCCAATACCTTACCGGTGCATCATTCAAATATTCTCTAATCAGCTCATGATCTCTTCGTTCTTATGTATCTAAATTCTCTCAAGTATTTTCACTCATTCTCTAATTCTTCCCGGTGTTTTGTGCCTTTGCTACGTTCATTTTCAATTCTTACGGTGTTTCATCCAACATTTCTCTTCCTTGGTTATTTATCAATTCATTCGTTCTTCCCGGTCCTACCGGTGGTTCCTTGAAGACCTTCCCAAGTTTGCGCTATATCTCTCTTTAATTCTTTTCAACGAGAATAAGTAGTATGCCAAATCCGTTGTTTGTCATCAATTTAAATTGGTGAAGGATACGCATAACATAATTCTTACTCTTGTTTCATCCAAGTGATTAATTCCTAATTCCGGAGGTTCATCAAAATTCTTGATTTCATTTGTTCATCTTTTCTCGGAGTTCCAAGCTCTTTCAATTATATCATTTCAAAGCTCCATCTAATCATTGCAAGGCTTCAATCTTATTATTTTCACCCTTCACTTCTTTTTGATCATTTTTTTATTACCAGAGTTCTTCGAGAGTTTCTTCATGGTGGCTCGTCAAGGATTAAATTCCTTCTTGAAGCGTTCATCGAGATTCTTTTCAGAGGAGCCCAAGTATTCTTCATCTTGCATTCCGAAGTGCAATTCGTTCTACCTTATCTTTTGAGGTAGTGTTAAGTCATTTTTGACAATTGTTTGGTGTTTCATGATTCACAAGTTGTCCGGGATGACATATTGTAATCCCATCATTTTCAATTTGTTCATGAGATCCTTTGCAACCCATCAATCTCTTCATTGGAATTATCTTGGGTTATATTTTACCTAAAGCTTTCCCTAAGGATTGTTGCGATTTATGGTGCTTATAAATGACCCAAGTTCTTCATTTATACTCCCATTGAGATAAGCTTCTCGTCTCCTTGTTCATATCAATCCAATCTATTGGTTCCGTTAGTGGCAGAATTTCACCTCATAGTTTTGAGAAGTTTTTCATAAGCCCACTATAAGCTTATTCGTTTCGTTGTTGGTTTTCCAACAATTCTGTTTTAACCTTCTTGGAAGGGTGTTTGTCCAAGCTCATTTATGGCAGAAGTTGTCATTTTCTTCTCCATTCTTATATTTTAATGATCTATCTTCTATTTTCTTTCGGAGGCATTGGGATGTTGCAATCTTCGACCCATCTTCCCATTTTTTGTCAAAGATCATGTTCTTTTCGTGCTTATCCATTAAACTGGAGTGTCGTGCCCTCTTTTCAAGTTCTTCCATCTTATCAAGTTTTACCTCCATTCTCAACCGGAGTGCTGCCTGAAATCTTTCTCACCCCTTGTGCCATTCTTTCAATAGTTCCAGAGGCAGTGTGTTGTTGATTTCATCAAGTATCCTCTCATCTTGTCAAATTCATGTTCATTTCCTTCCATTTACAGTCAGAGTGCTGCCCAAATTATATCATTATTTTCCCTTCTCTATCTTGTTTTAACCGGAGTGTTATGTCTATCATTCCTCTTATAACCGGAGTCTCATCAAAGTGCTTTCATTTTGCATAGCTCATATTCTTTTCCTTCCTTTTCTTACTGGAGTGTTGTCGTAATTGACCTTTATCGTTCCTTGTACTTCTTGTTTCGACCGGAGTGCTTGCATGTACTTCTTGCCCATTGCACCCCTTTTCCTTATGTCTTTCAACCTACAAGGTTCTAGTAATGTTCCTTGTTCCTCTTTCTAACTGAGTGTTTTCAACTTTGTTCATCTTCATTGTATATTTTCTTTCAATTTGTTCAACCTCGCAAGGTTCTTTTGGTTTCACTCGTTTGTCAAAGAAGCAACTTAGCTTTACCTTTTCTCTTCCTCTTCCATTTCTCTCTGGTGCCATCCTAGTGAAGGAAATATGCCCTAGAGGCAATAATAAAGTTATTATTTATTTCCTTATTTCATGATAAATGTTTATTATTCATGCTAGAATTGTATTAACCGGAAACATAATACATGTGTGAATACATAGACAAACAGAGTGTCACTAGTATGCCTCTACTTGACTAGCTCGTTGATCAAAGATGGTTAAGTTTCCTAACCATAGACATGAGTTGTCATTTGATTAACGGGATCACATCATTAGGAGAATGATGTGATTGACTTGACCCATTCCGTTAGCTTAGCACTTGATCGTTTAGTTTGTTGCTATTTCTTTCTTCATGACTTATACATGTTCCTATCACTATGAGATTATGAAACTCCCATTTACCGGAGGAACACTTTGTGTGCCACCAAACGTCACAACGTAACTGGGTGATTATAAAGGTGCTCTACAGGTGTCTCCAAAGGTACTTGTTGGGTTGGCGTATTTCGAGATTAGGATTTGTCACTCTGATTGTCGGAGAGGTATCTCTGGGCCCACTCGGTAATGCACATCACTATAAGCCTTGCAAGCATTGCAACTAATGAGTTAGTTGCCGGATGATGTATTACGGAACGAGTAAAGAGACTTGCCGGTAACGAGATTGAACTAGGTATTGAGATACCGACGATCGAATCTCGGGCAAGTAACATACCGATGACAAAGGGAACAACGTATGTTGTTGTGCGGTCTGACCGATAAAGATCTTGGTAGAATATGTAGGAGCCAATATGGGCACACATGTCCCGCTATTGGTTATTGACCAGAGAGGTGTCTCGGTCATGTCTACATAGTTCTCGAACCCTTAGGGTCCGCACGCTTAACGTTTGTTGACGATATAGTACTATATGAGTTATGTATGTTGGTGACCGAATGTTGTTCGGAGTCCGGGATGAGATCACGGACATGACGAGGAACTCCGGAATGGTCTGGAGATAAAGTTTGATATATGGGATAATAGTGTTCGGTCACCGGAAGGGGTTTCGGATGTTCCCCGAAATGTTTGGGTACGAGGACACTTTATTTGGGCCAAAGGGGAAAGCCCACAAGGTTTTTGGAAAGCGCAAAAGGAAGTTTTGCAGAGTCCAGGGGCCAGACGCCAGGGTTCCTGGCGTTTGGGTCCAGACGCCGGGAACCCTGGCGTCTGGCCCTGGAGTCCGAGAAGGACTCTTGCCTTTCGGGTGAAACCGACTTTGTGGAGGCTTTTACTCCAAGTTTCGACCCCAAGGCTCAACATATAAATAGAGGGGTAGGGCTAGCACCCAAGACACATCAAGAAACACCAAGCCGTGTGCCGGCAACCCCGTCCCCTCTAGTTTATCCTCCGTCCTAGTTTTCGTAGTGCTTAGGCGAAGCCCTGCGGAGATTGTTCTTCACCAACACCGTCACCACGCCGTCGTGCTACCGGAACTCATCTACTACTTCGCCCCTCTTGCTGGATCGAGAAGGCGAGGACATCACCGAGCCGAACGTGTGCAGAACTCGGAGGTGCCGTGCTTTCGGTACTTGGATCAGTCGGATTGTGAAGACGTACGACTACATCAACCGCATTGATATAACGCTTCCGCGAACGGTCTACGAGGGTACATAAACAACACTCTCCCCTCTCGTTGCTATGCATCACCATGATCTTGCGTGTGCGTAGGAAATTTTTGAAATTACTACGTTCCCCAACAGTGGCATCCGATTCAGGTTTTTTGCGCAGATGTCATATGCACGAGTAGAACACAAGTGAGTTGTGGGCGATATAAGTCATACTGCTTACCAGCATGTCATACTTTGGTTTGGCGGTATTGTTGGATGAAGCGGCCCGGACCGACATTACGCGTACGCTTACGCGAGACTGGGTCTACTGACGTGCTTTGCACACAGGTGGCTGGCGGGTGTCAGTTTCTCCAACTTTACTTGAACCGAGTGTGGCTACGTCCGGTCCTTGCGAAGGTTAAAACAACACCAACTTGACAAACTATCGTTGTGGTTTTGATGCGTAGGTAAGATTGGTTCTTGCTTAAGCCTGTAGCAGCCATGTAAAACTTGCAACAACAAAGTAGAGGACGTCTAACTTGTTTTTGCAGGGCGTGTTGTGATGTGATATGGTCAAGACATGATGCTAAATTTTATTGTATGAGATGATCATGTATTGTAACCGAGTTATCGGCAACTGGCAGGAGCCATATGGTTGTCGCTTTATTATATGCAATGCAATCGCCCTGTAATGCTTTACTTTATCACTAAGCGGTAGCGATAGTCGTGGAAGCATAAGATTGGCGAGACGACAATGATGCTACGATGGAGATCAAGGTGTCGCGCCGGTGACGATGGTGATCATGAAGGTGCTTTGGAGATGGAGATCACAAGCACAAGATGATGATGGCCATATCATATCACTTATATTGATTGCATGTGATGTTTATCTTTTATGCATCTTATCTTGCTTTGATTGACGGTAGCATTATAAGATGATCCCTCACTAAATTATCAAAGTATAAGTGTTCTCCCTGAGTGTGCACTATTGCAAAAGTTCTTCGTGCTGAGACACCATGTGATGATCGGGTGTGATAGGCTCTACGTTCAAATACAACGGGTGCAAAACAGTTGCACACGTAGAATACTCAGGTTAAACTTGACGAGCCTAGCATATAACAGATATGGCCTCGAAACACGGAGACCGAAAGGTTGAGCGTGAATCATATAATAGATATGATCAACATAGTGATGTTCACTGTTGATACTACTCCATCTCACGTGATGATCGGACATGGTTTAGTTGATATGGATCACGTGATCACTTAGAGGATTAGAGGGATGTCTATCTAAGTGGGAGATCTTAAATAATATGATTAAATTGACCTTAAATTTATCATAAACTTAGTACCTGATAGTATCTTGCTTGTCTATGTTGATTGTAGATAGATGGCCCGTGCTGTTGTTCCGTTGAATTTTAATGCATTCCTTGATAAAGCAAAGTTGAAAGATGATGGTAGCATTACACGGACTGGGTCCGTAACTTGAGGATTATCCTCATTGTTGCACAGAAGAATTACGTCCTGGAAGCACCGCTAAGTGCCAAGCCTGCTGCAGGAGCAACACCAGATGTTATGAACGTCTAGCAGAGCAAAGCTGATGACTACTCGATAGTTCAGTGTGCCATGCTTTACGGCTTAGAAGCGGGTCTTCAACGACGTTTTGAACATCATGGAGCATATGAGATGTTCCAGGAGTTGAAGTTAATATTTCAAGCAAATGCCCGGATCAAGAGATATGAAGTCTCCAATAAGTTCTATAGCTGCAAGATGGAGGAGAATAGTTCTGTCAGTGAACATATACTCAAAATGTTTGGGTATCATAATCACTTGACTCAACTGGGAGTTAATCTTCCTATTGATAGTGTCATTGACAGAGTTCTTCAATCACTGCCACCAAGCTACAAAAGCTTCATGATGAACTATAATATGCAAGGGATGAATAAGACTATTCCCGAGCTCTTCGCGATGCTAAAGGCCGCGGAGGTAGAAATCAAGAAGGAGCATCAAGTGTTGATGGTCAATAAGACCACTAGTTTCAAGAAAAAGGGCAAAGGGAAGAAGAAGGGGAACTTCAAGAAGAACAGCAAACAAGTTGTTGCTCAGGAGAAGAAATCCAAGTCTAGACCTAAGCTTGAGACTGAGTGCTTCTACTGCAAGCAGACTGGTCACTCGAAGCGGAACTGCCCCAAGTATTTGGCGGATAAGAAGGATGGCAAAGTGAACAAAGGTATATGTGATATACATGTTATTGATGTGTACCTTACTAATGCTCGCAGTGGCACCTGGGTATTCGATACTGGTTCTGTTGCTAACATTTGCAACTCGAAACAGGGGCTACGGATTAAGCGAAGATTGGCTAAGGACGAGGTGACGGTGCGCGTGGGAAATGGTTCCAAAGTCGATGTGATCGCGGTCGGCACGCTACCTCTACATCTACCTTCGGGATTAGTATTAGACCTAAATAATTGTTATTTGGTGCCAGCATTGAGCATGAACATTATATCTGGATCTTGTTTGATGCAATACGGTTATTCATTTAAATCAGAGAATAATGGTTGTCCTATTTATATGAGTCATATCTTTTATGGTCATGCACCCTTGAAGAGTGGTCTATTTTTGCTAAATCTCGATAGTGGTGATACACATATTCATAATATTGAAGCCAAAAGATGCAGAGTTGATAATGATAGTGCAACTTATTTGTGGCACTGCCGTTTAGGTCATATCGGAGTAAAGCGCATGAAGAAACTCCATACGGATGGACTTTTGGAACCACTTGATTATGAATCACTTGGTACTTGTGAACCGTGCCTCATGGGCAAGATGACTAAAACGCCGTTCTCCGGAACTATGGAGAGAGCAACAGATTTGTTGGAGATCATACATACAGATGTATGTGGTCCAATGAATGTTGAGGCTCGTGGCGGATATCGTTATTTTCTCACCTTCACAAATGATTTAAGCAGATATGGGTATATCTACTTAATGAAACATAAGTCTGAAACATTTGAAAAGTTCAAAGAATTTTGGAGTGAAGTTGAAAATCATCGTAACAAGAAAATAAAGTATCTATGATATGATCATGGAGGAGAATATTTGAGTTATGAGTTTGGTCTTCATTTGAAACAATGCGGAATAGTTTTACAACTCACGCCACCCGGAACACCACAGCGTAATGGTGTGTCCGAACGTCGTAATCGTACTTTACTAGATATGGTACGATCTATGATGTCTCTTACAGATTTACCGCTATCGTTTTGGGGATATGATTTAGAGACGGTCGCATTCACCTTAAATAGGGCACCATCGAAATCCGTTGAGATGACGCCTTATGAACTATGGTTTGGTAAGAAACCAAAGTTGTCGTTTCTGAAAGTTTGGGCTGCGATGCTTATGTGAAAAAGCTTCAACCTGATAAGCTCGAACCCAAATCGGAGAAATGTGTCTTCATAGGATACCCAAAGGAGACTGTTGGGTACACCTTCTATCACAGATCCGAAGGCAAGACTTTTGTTGCTAAATTTGGAGTTTTTCTAGAGAAGGAGTTTCTCTCGAAAGAAGTGAGTGGGATGAAAGTAGAACTTGATGAGGTAAATATACCTGCTCCCTTATTGGAAAGTGGTTCATCACAGAAAACGGTTTCTGCGACACCTACACCAATTAGTGAGGAAGTTAATGATGATGATCATGAAACTTTAGATCAAGTTGTTACTGAACCTCGTAGGTCAACTAGAGTAAGATCCGCACCAGAGTGGTACGGTAATCCTATTCTGGAAGTTATGTTACTAGACCATGACGAACCTACAAACTATGAAGAAGCGATGGTGAGCCCAGATTCCGCAAAATGGCTTGAGGCCATGAAATCTGATATGGGATCCATGTATGAGAACAAAGTGTGGACTTTGGTTGACTTGCCCATTGATCGGCAAGCAATTGAGAATAAATGGATCTACAAGAAGAAAGACTGACGCTGACAGTAATGTTACTATCTATAAAGCTCGACTTGTTGCAAAAGGTTTTCGACAAGTTCAAGGGATTGACTACGATGAGACCTTCTCACCCGTAGCAATGCTTAAGTCTGTCCGAATCATGTTAGCAATTGCCACATTTTATGATTATGAAATTTGGCAAATGGATGTCAAAACTGCATTCCTGAATGGATTTCTGGAAGAAGAGTTGTATATGATGCAACCAGAAGGTTTTGTCGATCCAAAGGGAGCTAGCAAAGTGTGCAAGCTCCAGCGATCCATTTATGGACTTGTGCAAGCCTCTCGGAGTTGGAATAAACGCTTTGATAGTGTGATCAATGCATTTGGTTTTATACAGACTTTTGGAGAAGCCTGTATTTACAAGAAAGTGAGTGGGAGCTCTGTAGCATTTTTGATATTATATGTGGATGACATATTGCTGATTAGAAATGATGTAGAATTTCTGGATAGCATAAAGGGATACTTAAATAAAAGTTATTCTATGAAAGACCTCGGTGAAGCTGCTTACATATTGGGCATCAAGATCTATAGAGATAGATCAAGACGCTTAATTGGACTTTCACAAAGCACATACCTTGACAAAGTTTTGAAAAAGTTCAAAATGGATCAAGCAAAGAAAGGGTTCTTGCCTGTGTTACAAGGTGTGAAGTTGAGTAAGTCTCAATGCCCGACCACTGCAGAAGATAGAGAGAAGATGAAAGATGTTCCCTATGCTTCAGCCATAGGCTCTATCATGTATGCAATGTTGTGTACCAGACCTGATGTGTGCCTTGCTATAAGTCTAGCAGGGAGGTACCAAAGTAATCCAGGAGTGGATCACTGGACAGCAGTCAAGAACATCCTGAAATACCTAAAAAGGACTAAGGATATGTTTCTCGTTTATGGAGGTGACAAAGAGCTCATCGTAAATGGTTACGTTGACGCAAGCTTTGACACTGATCTGGACGATTCTAAATCGCAAACCGGATACGTGTTTATATTAAACGATGGAGCTGTCAGTTGGTGCAGTTTTAAACAAAGCGTCGTGGCGGGATCTACGTGTGAAGTGGAGTACATAGCTGCTTCGGAAGCAGCAAATGAAGGAGTCTGGATGAAGGAGTTCATATCCGATCTAGGTGTCATACCTAGTGCATCGGATCCAATGAAAATCTTTTGTGACAATACTGGTGCAATTGGCTTGGCGAAGGAATCCAGATTTCACAAGAGAACCAAGCACATCAAGAGACGCTTCAATTCCATCCGGGATTTAGTCCAGGTGGGAGACATAGAAATTTGCAAGATACATACGGATCTAAATGTTGCAGACCCATTGACTAAGCCTCTTCCACGAGCAAAACATGATCAGCACCAAGGCTCCATGGGTGTTAGAATCATTAATGTGTAATCTAGATTATTGACTCTAGTGCAAGTGGGAGACTGAAGGAAATATGCCCTAGAGGCAATAATAAAGTTATTATTTATTTCCTTATTTCATGATAAATGTTTATTGTTCATGCTAGAATTGTATTAACCGGAAACATAATACATGTGTGAATACATACACAAACAGAGTGTCACTAGTATGCCTCTACTTGACTAGCGCGTTGATCAAAGATGGTTAAGTTTCCTAACCATAGACATGAGTTGTCATTTGATTAACGGGATCACATCATTAGGAGAATGATGTGATTGACTTGACCCATTCCGTTAGCTTAGGACTTGACCGTTTAGTTTGTTGCTATTGCTTTCTTCATGACTTATACATGTTCCTATGACTATGAGATTATGCAACTCCCGTTTACCGGAGGAACATTTTGTGTGCCACCAAACGTCACAACGTAACTGGGTGATTATAAAGGTGCTCTACAGGTGTCTCCAAAGGTACTTGTTGGGTTGGCGTATTTCGAGATTAGGATTTGTCACTCCGATTGTCGGAGAGGTATCTCTGGGCCCACTCGGTAATGCACATCACTATAAGCCTTGCAAGCATTGCAACTAATGAGTTAGTTGTGGGATGATGTATCACGGAACGAGTAAAGAGACTTGCCGGTAACAAGATTGAACTAGGTATTGAGATACCAATGATCGAATCTCGGGCAAGTAACATACCGATGACAAAGGGAACAACGTATGTTGTTGTGCGGTCTGACCGATAAAGATCTTTGAAGAATATGTAGGAGCCAATATGGGTATCCAAGTCCTGCTATTCGTTACTGACCAGAGAGGTGTCTCGGTCATGTCTACATAGTTCTTGAACCCGTAGGGTCCGCACGCTTAACGTTCGTTGACGATATAGTAATATATGAGTTATGTATGTTGGTGACCGAATGTTGTTCAGAGTCCGGGATGAGATCATGGACATGACGAGGAACTCTGGAATGGTCCGGAGATAAAGTTTGATATATGGGATAATAGTGTTTGGTCACCGGAAGGGGTTCCGGATGTTTCCCGAAATGTTTGGGAACGAGAACACTTTATTTGGGCCAAAGGGGAAAGCCCACAAGGTTTTTGGAAAGCGCAAAAGGAAGTTTTGCGGAGTCCAGGGGCCAGACGCCAGGGTCCCTGGCGTCTGGGTCCAGACGCCGGGAACCCTGGCGTCTGGCCCTGGAGTCCGAGGACTCTTGCCTTTCGGGTGAAACCGACTTTGTGGAGGCTTTTACTCCAAGTTTCGACCCCAAGGCTCAACATATAAATAGAGGGGTAGGGCTAGCACCCAAGACACATCAAGAAACACCAAGCCGTGTGCCGGCAACCCCGTCCCCTCTAGTTTATCCTCCGTCCTAGTTTTCGTAGTGCTTAGGCGAAGCCCTGCGGAGATTGTTCTTCACCAACACCGTCACCACGCCGTCGTGCTTCCGGAACTCATCTACTACTTTGCCCCTCTTGCTGGATCGAGAAGGCGAGGACGTCACCGAGCCGAACGTGTGCAGAACTCGGAGGTACCATGCTTTCGCTACTTTGATCGGTCGGATTGTGAAGACGTACGACTACATCAACCGCGTTGATATAACGCTGCCGCGAACGGTCTACGAGGGTACGTAGACAAAACTCTCCCCTCTCATTGCTATGCATCACCATGATCTTGCGTGTGCGTAGGAAATTTTTGAAATTACTATGTTCCCCAACACCTAGATCTCGGGACGAGATCCTCTCATAGTGGTGGAGTGTTGTGACGCCCCGAGTCCGATGCGCTAAGTGTCTTCCAGTTATTCGCTGTCTTTGCCATGTCATTTGCTTGCGTGTTGCATCTTGCCATGTCATCATGTGCGTTGCATCATCATGTTTTTCAAAACTTGCATCCGTCCCGGTTTCCCCAGTTCCGTCTGTTGTCCGTTCTGAGCCCAACCACACTCGCATGCGCCCGCGGCATGTCCGAAATTTTATTTTATAAGTGGCCGGAAAATGTTCTTGGAATGGGTTGAAAGTTGGCGTGTGGTCCTAGGCCGCCTGCAAAATTTCATCGCATTCGGAGTTCGTTTGACGCCCCAATGGATAACTATAGCGGCAATATAGTCGGTCTATCGTCGAACGCTTTCGGTCTCCGGAAACAGTCGCCGGGCTGCATTCCCCCTCTTTCCTCTTAGCCCAAGCCCTTCCTCACAGTCCACTACCTACCGCCAGGCAAGCTAAGCTCTCTCGTCAGCCCGCGGCTCTCCTCACGCGCGCGTCCGAAAGTTGTCCTGGACCCGACCCGGGCAGTCGTCACTGTTGGTTTTGGATCATCTCGAAACATCCCTCTATATCACTGTTGGTTTCGGATCATCTCGAAACATCCCTCTAATATCTTCGATTTATTATTTGATCTCCCCTAAACTTTTATTCTCGACCGTCCGATCCCAATCCAATGATCCAAATCCCCCTTCTTTTACCTACATGCTTTATATAGCCCCTAACCCTAAATTTTAGGCCTCATGTCCCATCCACCCATCGCCGACGCCGCCACTACACCAAATCCCCCTTGGGATCTCCCCTGCCAGTTCCACCCAACCAGCCTCCACCTTCCCCTTGATCCATTCCATGCCCAAGCCCGCAACCTCCTCTGCTTCCCGTGCTGCCGCAAGCCGTAGCACCTCCAGCAGGACCAGCCCCGTGCCGCAGCCTCCTTCTCCTCGTTCCCGATGGCCACCTCATCCCATGTCCAGGAGCTCGAAGCCGCGAAGCCCTACGCCGCCAAGCTCCTCCCATGGCTGCCCCGTCGCCGCGTCCCTCCTCTGTTTCCTTCTCGTCCTTCTGTTTTCCCCTGTTTCTCTTCTCACACCCAACTCCCTCTCGTCTCTCCACAGGATCTGCCATGGAAGACCCCGTCGCCCCATCGAGTACCTTGTCGGAGCACCGCGGAGCCCGGTCTCCCCCCTGCTTCGAACAATAGAACGCGGTGCCGTTCTCCCGCGCGCTCGGTCTCCATCTACCTCCTTGCCCGCAGCCTCCCCGACTTGCTGCTCGAACGCGGCTCCGTACGCCCCTGCCCCGATGGGTCTCTGTCGTCCCGAGGTCACCCGGCTCCGCCCGGCCGACAACAAGCAGCAGCTCGCCGGGGCACAAGCTCCATCGGGTCCGCCTCCCTGCTGTCGGAGCCCCATGACCCCGCGCCAAATCTCTCGCTCGCGCCAAGTGCCTGGTCGCCTCCGCCTGGATCCACTCCTCGCCTTGTCCTCGTCACCGGGAGCCCCGCCATCTCCAGCGTCGCGCCCAAGTCCCACATCGCCTGCAGCCGTTCCCGCTGTTCGTCGCCCTGAACGTGCTCCAGTTGTCTCCGTTCTTCACTAACGAGAAGGAGCAGCTCACTCGCCTCGCGTTGACCTCCCAGATCCGGCCGGCCCAGTGCCTCCCTTGCCGGCCTCTCTTCCATCGATCGGGCCAAGGCCCATGGTGAGAAACCCCCCAGCGTCCCTTTGTTTTTTTTCTTCTGTTGGACCTCTGCTTAGATTCGGCCCATATAGTGTTTTTCCCTGTCTGCGTTTTAGATATTATCCAGTGTTTTCCCTATTTTGCAGGAAAGCCCCCCAAGCTTCATGCATTTAATAACTCACAAATTGTGCATCGGTTTAAAAGATATATATATGTGTTAAATGCTTAGTTTTTCATCTAGTTTCATAATATGTCTTTTTCATCCATGTTTAAAATGTTTATACTGCTGTTTGCATATAATTTGCATATTGCCATTTTAAATGTTTTAATTCATAACTATTTAACCGTAGCTCGGTTTCAAATAATCTTTATATGTAAATGGGGTAGAAAATTGCCTGGTTTAACATGGTGGCATTGCTTTGCATGTTTAACAACTCTAAAATATGGTTTAGGACAGAACAGTACCAAACCTTAAAAATATGCACATGAGGATTTTCCGGGCTTGTTGGTTGTTGTTCCGGCCTCATTTAAACTTGCCTAGATAGGTAGTTTTCATTTGCTTCACCTCTTGCCATGCTAACCAACATTTAATATTGTTGAGTACATAAACGAGAGTGAACTAAATAAGTCACGTGGTGTTCCGTCAATATGCAACTTTGCATATTGATCTCCACTTAATTTGTAGGATTGTTTGTGCATTTTGCCATGCCATGCTTCATTAAACCGGACATGCATCATAATTGCTTGTGCACCATGCCATGTTGGTGTGATGGTTGTTTACTATGTTGCTTGCTTCTTTCCGGTGTTGCTTCTTCGGGTTGGTTCCGTTAATGTCGCATTTGTGAGGATCCATTCGACTACGACCGTTTGTCTTCTTCATGGACTCGTTCTTCTTCCTTGCGGGATCTCAGGCAAGATGACCATACCCTCGAAATCACTTCTATCTTTGCTTGCTAGTTGCTCGCTCTATTACTATGCCGTGATACCTACCACTTGCTTTATCATGCCTCCCATATTGCCATGTCAAGCCTCTAACCCACCTTTTCCTAGCAAACCGTTGTTTGGCTATGTTACCGCTTTTGCTCAGCCCCTTTTATAGCGTTGTTAGTTGCAGGTGTGAAAGTGTGTTATATCAACTAGAGGGGGGTGAATAGGCGATTTTTATGAAAGTCTTCAAAACGTGAGAGTTATGAAGACAAACAACGAAGATTAAGCCTTTTACTATGCAGCGGAAGTTAGATTACACTAGGTCAGCCATGGTCATGTATTCAGTAGAGTGAAAGCACAATGACAAACAACTGCAGTGTAATAAGGATCAGGTAGGAAGAGGTTATGAAGCCAAACCGTTCATACATTCACGTTGTGAAGACAAAAGATAAAGCAAGCAAGCAATGGCTTCACAATGTGTAACAGTAAGAAAAGGAAGTGAAGATGAAACCAGTGACTCGTTGAAGACAATGATATGTTGGACCAGTTCCAGTTGCTGTGACAACTGTACGTCTGGTTGGAGCGGCTAGGTATTTAAACCTTAGGACACACAGTCCCGGACACCCAGTCCTGAACACACAGTCCAGGACACCAAGTCCTCACCGTATTCTCCTTGAGCTAAGGTCACTTAGTCCTCACCCAATCACTCCGGTAAGTCTTCAAGGTAGACTCCCAAAACCTTCACAAACTTCGTTCACTGGCAATCCACAATGTCTCTTGGATGCTCTGAACGCGACGCCTAACCGTCTGAAGGATTCACAGTCCTCAAGTGTAATAAGTCTTCAGATCACACAGACAAGAAGACTTAAGTGATGCCCAATTTACTCTGGCTCTGGGTGGTTAGGGCTTTTCTCCTCACTAGGAATTTTCTCTCAAAGGCTTCGAGGTGGGTTGCTCTCAAACGACAAAAGCCGTGCACTGAAATCTGAGCAGCCAACCGTTTATGGTTGTGGGGGTGGGCTATTTATAGCCACTTGGCAACCCGACCTGATTTGTCCGAAATGACCCTGGGTCACTAAGGAACTGACACGTGTCTCAACGGTCAGATTTCAAACTCTCATGGCAACTTTCTTGGGCTACAAGCAAAGCTGACTTGTTCGGCTCTGGACAAGATTCGCTCTCATTGTCTTCGCTCGAAGACATAGGTTTTTGATTTAGGCATCACTTCAGTCATTCTGACTGGTTCTCCTGGACCCCACTTAATAGTACGGTGGTTCCTATGACACAACACAAAAGAAGAAGAACTACGAAAGATCTAAGTCTTCGAGCTCCATAGGCTTCATAACGTGTCTTCTTCTGTCATAGTCTTCAAATGTGAATATCTTCATAAACCACCTTTGTCTTCAATGTCTTCATACATTTTTAGGGGTCATCTCTGGTAGTAAAACCGAATCAATGAGGGACTTCTACCTGTGTTTTCCTGCAATTCTCACAAACACATTAGTCCCTCAACTAGGTTTGTCGTCAATACTCCAAAACCAACTAGGGGTGGCACTAGATGCACTTACAAGGTGAAGATGAAGTTTGTTCCATGTTTGGAACATGGATATTGTTGGGATATCACTATATATATTTTGTTTAATTAATGCATCTATATACTTGGTAAAGGGTGGAAGGCTCGTCCTTATGCCTGGTGTTTTGTTTCACTCTTGCCGCCCTAGTTTCCGTCATACCGGTGTTATGTTCCTTGATTTGCGTTCCTTACACGGTTGGGTGTTATGGGGACCCCTTGACAGTTCACTTTGAATAAAACTCCTCCAGCAAGGCCCAACCTTGGTTTTACCATTTGCCTCACCACCACCTACTTTTCCCTTGGGAGTCACGCTCCCGAGGGTCATCTTTATTTTACCCCCCGGGGCCAGTGCTTCTCTAAGTGTTGGTCCAAACTGGGCGATGTCCGGTGCCCCCTGGGCAACCATGGTCTATGCCAACCCGACGTCTTGCCCATCTGGTGTGCCCTGAGAACGAGATATGTGCAGCTCCTATCGGGATTTGTTGGCACATTCGGGCGGCTTTGCTGGTCTTGTTTTACAATTGTCGAAATTTCTTGTAACCGGGAATCCGAGTCTGATCGGGTCTTCCTGGGAGAAGGAATATCCTTCATTGACCGTGAGAGCTTGTGATGGGCTAAGTTGGGACACCCCTGCAGGGTTTGAACTTTCGAAAGTCGTGCCCGCGGTTATGGGCAGATGGAAATTTGTTAATATCCGGTTGTAGAGAACTTGAAACTTAACTTAATTAAAATGGATCAACCGCGTGTGTAGCCGTGATGGTCTCTTTTCGGCGGAGTCCGGGAAATGAACACGGTTTCGGTGTTATGCTTGAATGTAAGTAGTTTCAGGATCACTTCTTGATCACTTCTAGTTCACGACCGTTTCTTTGCTTATCTTCTCGCTCTTATTTGCGTATGTTAACCACCATATATGCTTAGTGCTTGCTGCAGCTCCACCTCACTACTTTTCCCTACCCATAAGCTTAAAATAGTCTTGATCTTGCGGGTGTGAGATTGTTGAGTCCCCGTGACAAAAGTAGTCTTCGCCTGCCAAAGGCTCTGGTGGTGACGCCGTCTTGGGCTCCACGGTGACCTCTGTCCTGCCGTCATGCTGGTCTTGGTCTCGTTGCACCAATAAGGAAACCTTTTCCTAATGCCTTGGAACTCCTCGCCTGCGCTTGCCTCCTTAGCACCAACGAGGAAGCGAGGACACTATGCGCGATGGCGCCCGCCTGGTCTCGATCGTCATGGCTCACGTCATTGGAACCTTGGGAGGTTCATCTTGCCTTGATCTCTCCGCCCCTCGCGAGCCAGCCTGGTGAGGCTGCTCCTCAGGAGGTCTTTCGTCGTCCGCCTCGCGAGGGTCTTGAATGTTTGTTGGTGAAGATGGGCCGTATGGGGCCGCTGGTGGAGCCACGCCGTGGGCCGCAGGCAGGCAAGTCTGGGGACCCCCATCTCCCAGAACGCCGACACTCTCACAAGACCAATCTTTTGGTAATTCCTTGAATAGCACCTTGGTCGACACAAACTCTCTTTGAAACCAACACATGTACTCCAAGAAAAGCCTATGGACAAAACCTTCAAATATAACTCAAGGCAACCATTAGTCCATATTGATTGTCATCAATTACCAAAACCAAACATGGGGCACCGCATGTTCTTTCACCTGTCCACCTGGACACACTCCTCTAGACCCAGGAATTCCGAATGACATCCTCCTCGCTTCCCAGTGCGATGGCCGACTACCATAACTTCTCTAGAGCGAATCCTTCCAAAGTCATTGCCGACAACATCGTCCCTGTGGCACTACTTCTTCCTTCTCGTTCCTTTTGCTCCATTGACCTCCTTCCTATGAAATTTTAGTAACAAGGTACATTTTAGTAATCAATAAAAAATGCAGATTTCATTACAAGAAAAATGAGCCTCTTGACAAAGTTTTAGTAGAAATCAGATTTCCGTACAACAAGATATTTTAGTACCTACTAAAAGGAATAGTACAAGGGCAATCATCCGAACAATCTTTACCTAATATTAAAAGACGAATGCTTTCATAGTTCTCCATACATTGATTTTTTGAAGAAAAAAATTTAGTATCCAGGGTGGTACTATCTGCTTCTTCAATGCTGCGTTTAGTTTACTCAAAAAACCGCTGCATTCAATTTTTCTATACGTGGCAGCTTCCCTCGGTTGGGCCTCTGGCTGGGCCTACATCCATGCTCAAAAAATTTGTCATAGGCTGCGCAGCCAATTGAATGACTATTTTAACACATCGAATAATCCCACCTTGCTTCAATGAATTGACTCTCAATGATTCATATACATCCTAGATTATCTATAGCATCAACCAGACTCCTCAAACAAAAACACGTTAGAACGGTTGAACGGCGGTCGAACACCGCGGCGCGAAGAAGAGCAAGGAGGCTGTGGGAGGTGGTGCTCATCAGCAGGAGACGAGGCAGCTGCAACAAGGGTGTCGAACCGCGGCGCGAAGGAGGGCTAGCTGGCAGCGGGGACAGAGGAGGAAGGTGGGGAGGCAAGGAGGCCGGCGGGAGGCGGTGCTCTATGGCTAGGAGAAGAGGTAGCGGAGCAAGTGGTGGCGCAGGTCATTGATGTCGCGGCTATAGCAGGCAAAGACGGCGCTAGGGACCGCCGGCTAGATGTCTGGGAGGAGGGGCTGGAGGGGCGCTTGACGGCTGACGCCGCGACTACAGGATGCGAAGCCAGACCGGCGCCTCGGGACGGACGCCAGAAGTTGGGAGATATGCTCGATGCGAAGCCATGCCGGCGCTCTGGACAGGGGTGGCCAAAAGTTGGGAGGGTGCTGGCGGGGTGTAACGCCCTCGATGCGGCTATATCTCCTACGTGTCGAAGCACGACTTAGAGGCATAACTGCATTGAAAGCAATGTCGCAAGTAAGGTAATCTTCACAACAACCCATGTAAATAAATAGAAGGGGAAAAGATACATAGTTGGCTTACACTCGCCACGTCACACAAATACATGAATAACATTACAATCATCCAATACACTCATGGTCTGACTACGGTACCAAAACAAAGATCAACCCCCACATGCGACACGGTCCCCGATCGCCCCAACTGGGCACCACTACTGATCATCTAGGAACCACACATAGTAACGGCGAGAGTCTTCATTGAACTCCCACTTGAGCTCAAGCGCATCGTCTGGAGCGGTATCATCGGTCCCTGCATCTGGTTTGGAAGTAATCTGTGAGTCACGGGGACTCAGCAATCTCGCACCCTCGCGATCAAGACTATTTAAGCTTATAGGTAAGGCAAGGTATGATGTGGAGCTGCAGCAAGCGACTAGCATATATGGTGGCTAACCTATTCGCAAAAGAGAGCAAGAAGAGAAGGCAAAAGCACGGTCGAACAACTATGATCAAGAAGTGATCCTAGAACAACCTACGTCAAGCATTACTCCAACACCGTGTTCACTTCCCGGACTTCGCCAAGAAGAGACCATCACGGTAACACACGCGGTTGGTGAATTTTAATTAAGTTAAGTTTCATGTTATCTACAACCGGACATTAACAAATTCCCATCTGCCCATAACCGCGGGCACGGCTTTCGAAAGTTCAAATCCCTGCAGGGGAGTCCCATCTTAGCCCATCACAAGCTCTCACGGTCAATGAAGGATATTCCTTCTCCCAAGACAATCCGATCAGACTCGGCATCCCGGTTACAAGACATCCTCGACAATGGTAAAACAAGTCCAGCAACACCACCCGAATGTGTCGACAAATCCCGATAGGAGCTGCACATATCTCGTTCTCAGGGCACACTCAGATAAGCAATCCGTACAACTAAAACCAGCCCTCGAGTTTCCCCGAGGTGGCGCTGCAAGGGGCTCTAGTTTGGACCAACACTCAGAGGAGCACTGGCCCGGGGGGGTTTAAATAAAGATGACCCTTGGGCTCTGGAAACCAAAGGGAAAAAGAGGCTAGGTGGCAAATGGTAAAACCAAGGTTGGGCATTGTTGGAGGAGTTTTATTCAAGGCGAACTGTCAAGGGGTTCCCATTATAACCCAACCGTGTAAGGAACGCAAAATCCGGGAACATAATGTCGTGGTAATGATTCTGACAATAAGAGAGGGGTAGGATAAAGGAGCATGATCTATCGAGAAACATATGGGTGACACGGTGGTTTTAGCGAGTTCGGGCCTCTCACGGTGGAGATAACAACCCTACGTCTCGTGCTCTGGAGAGGCTTTGTTTTATCTTAGTATGTATCCGGAGATTACAATGAGAGGAGAACGGATCTCCGTAGTCCTGAGACTAATGGTGAAAAAGAGAGAGAAGTAGAAGAAAAAAAGTGCCCCCTCGTCTAGTGGTGGGGGTGGCTTATATAGAGTGTGCCATCCCCTCACCTCCTATGTTACAAAGTGGGGAATGAATGCCATAATACCAGCCCACTACCAAGCCGTCACTATGAGAATGACGCTGACTGCTTTGCTGCCTGCTGGTCTTCGTATATCCGAGTGAGTCGTACGGTCGAGTGGTGAACTGTCATCCGAGTGGATGGTATGCTGCTTGGTCGAGTGGATAGTATGCTGCTTGTCCGAGTGGATAGTATGCCTGTATAAAATTTATCTGGACCCACATGTTGCGTGGACCCCATGCTTTATGATATTTCGATCCTTCGTGGGCCTACCTATTATGTGTATCCCCAACATTAGCCCCCGAATCGATTACGATTTTGCAGAACGAGTTTGTGAAAGACACAATTTGGTCCGAGTGATTACGGAAATACTCGGTACTTGTCATTGTGCTTTCAGACAACCAAGGTTTGAACAAAATCTCAATGGATTCTAGTACTGTGCTTCCCGACTGATCTGGGGTAAGTGCCCGCGAGGAGCAACTTGGTGACATTCGATCCTCTCTCGGAAGAGGTTAACTTGTGATCAGAGTATGGATGTGTCATTAAATCCGGGCAACAAGGTTGACGCATGGACTGTTCTCTCGGAGAGATGCCATTCTTATCCCGGAAGAACGTCAATACGAGTCGGTTCTTGATCCAAACTTATGAATTTCACGCTTTGAGTTCTAGAAGAAGGCTCAAGACAGGTCCACAGAGGAGCGTTAAACTCACCTTATAGCAACTTTTTTGGTAGCCGATGGGAGCCTTTAGAACTTGTTTGTTTGTTGTTCATCACTCGGACTGGTCAGGTCGTACCGAGTGGAGATTACTCCAGTGGGGGCATGCTGAGTGCACCCACTTGGTGTAGTCCCCGAGACCGCCGTCGACTTCAGGCAGTCGGCGGGGGTCTGAGAAAAGTAAAAATCTTCTTGGCTGGTACCGATTAAACTTGTTCCTCTCCGACTCAGAGGTCGAGTAGTACTTGAGGATCTGGTATTGGTCTAGCTTGTTTCTCCTCGACTCAGAAGTCGAGTAATACTCGAGTGATCTGGAGCTGGTCTTGACCGAGAAAAAATGTTTCTTTATGAGTTCTCTTCCAGTGGGGGCACGCTGAGTGCACCCACTAGGTGTAGTGGTGATGAGGTGACCAACCGATTGGCGACGCACAGGGAGGCCGAGTGGTGATGAGGTGACCAACCGATGGCGACGCACGGAGCGGCCGAATGGTGATGAGGTGACCAACCGATGGCGACGCACAGAGCGGCCGAATGGTTATGAGGTGACAAACCGATGGTGACGCACGGAGCGGCCGAGTGGTGACGAGGTGACCAACCGAGTGGCGACGCGCGGGGTGGCCGAATGGTTATGAGGTGACAAACCGATGGTGACGCACGGAGCGGCCGAGTGGTGACGAGGTGACCAACCGAGTGGCGACGCGCGGGGTGGCCGAGTGGTGATGAGGTGACCAACCGAGTGGCGACGTGCAGGGCGGCCGAGTGGTGATGAGGTGACCAACCGAGTGGCGACGCGCGGAGCGGCCGAGTGGTGATGAGGTAACCAACCGAGTGGCGACGCGCGGGGTGGCCGAGTGGTGATGAGGTGACCAACCGAGTGGCGACCCGCAGGGCGGCCGAGTGGTGATGAGGTGACCAACCGATGGCGACGCACGGAGCGGCCGAATGGTGATGAGGTGACCAACCGATGGCGACGCACGGAGCGGCCGAATGGTTATGAGGTGACCAACCGATGGCGACGCACAGAGCGGCCGAGTGGTGATGAGGTGACCAACCGACTGGCGACGCGCGGGGCGGCCGAGTGGTGATGAGGTGACCAACCGAGTGGCGACGCGCAGAGCGGCCGAGTGGTGATGATGTAACCAACCGAGTGGCGACGCGCGGGGCGGCCGAGTGGTGATTAGGTGACCAACCGAGTGGCGACGCGTAGGCGGCCGAATGGCGATGAGGTGACCAACCGACTGGCGACGCGCGGAGCGGCCGAGTGGTGATGAGGTAACCAACCGAGTGGCGACGCGCGGGGCGGCCGAGTGGTGATGAGGTGACCAACCGAGTGGCGACGCGCAGGGCGGACGAGTGGTGATGAGGTGACCAACCGAGTGACGACGCGCGGAGCGGCCGAGTGGTGATGAGGTAACCAACCGTGTGGCGACGCGGGGGCGGCCGAGTGGTGATGAGGTGACCAACCGAGTGGCGACGCGCGGGGCGGCCGAGTAGTGATGAGGTGACCAACCAAGTGGCGACGCGCCGGGCGGCCGAGTGTCCATGAGGTGACCAACCAAGTGGCGACGCGCGGAGCGGCCAAGTGGTGATGAGGTAACCAACCGAGTGGCGACGCGCGGGGCGGCCGAGTGGTGATGAGGTGACCAACCGAGTGGCAACGCACAGGGCGGCCGAATGGTGATGAGGTGACCAACCGAGTGGCGAGGCGCGGAGCGGCCGAGTGGTGATGAGGTAACCAACCGAGTGTCGACGCGCCGCGCGGCCGAGTGGTGATGAGGTGACCAACCGAGTGGCGACGCGCAGGGCGGCCGAATGGTGATGAGGTCACCAACCGAGTGGCGACGCACGGAGCGGCCGAATGGTTGTGAGGTGACCAACCGATGGCGACGCACGGAGCGGCCGAATGGTTATGAGGTGACCAACCGATGGCGACGCACGGAGCGTCCGAGTGGTGATGAGGTGACCAACCGAGTGGCGACGCACGGAGCGTCCGAGTGGTGATGAGGTGACCAACCGAGTGGCGACGCACGGAGCGGCCGAATGGTTATGAGGTGACCAACCGATAGCGACGCACGGAGCGGCCGAATGGTTATGAGGTGACCAACCGATGGCGACGCACGGAGCGGTCGAGTGGTGATGAGGTGACCAACCGAGTGGCGACGCGCGGGGCGGCCGAGTGGTGAGGAGGTGACCAACCGAGTGGCGGCGCGCAGGGCGGCCGAGTGGTGATGAGGTCACCAACCGAGTGGCGACGCGTGGAGCGACCGAGTGGTGATGAGGTAACCAACCGAGTGGCGACGTGCGGGGTGGCCGAGTGGTGATGAGGTGACCAACCGAGTGGCGACGCGCAGGGCGGCCGAATGGTGATGAGGTGACCAACTGAGTGGCGACGCGCGGAGCGATCGAGTGGTGATGAGGTGACCAACCGATTGACGACGCGCAAGGCGGCCAAATGGTGATGAGGTGACCAACCATGTGGCGACGCGTGAAGCGACCGAGTGGTGATAAGGTGACCAACCGATGATGACGCATGGAGCGGCCGAATGGTTATGAGATGACTAACCGATGGCGACGCACGGAGCGGCCGAATGGTTATGAGGTGACCAACCGATAATGACGCGCGCGGCGGTCGAGTGAAGTAGACGCGTCCCGTGGAGTGGCGACGTGCGAAGAGTCCGAGTGGTGTAGACGCATGCGCGGAGTGACGGCGCGTGGGACGGCTGTAATATAGACGCGTTCAGCTGAGTGGCGACGCCTAGAGCGGCCAAGTGATGAATACGCATCCAGTGGAGTGTCCATCATCGAAGGAGTTGATGAAGATGCGGCTGGATGTGGTTGGACGGCCGACTGAACAAGTTCCATTCGACTGGACAAATTCCATCCGAGTGAATCTTGGCCTTATAAGTTGGCGGTTGTATTCGTTGTCGATGATGTTCTGGATATTAACCAGTTGAGCAAAGAGGTGAAACGGCCGAGTGAACGCAGAGGCTTCATGGCCAAATGAGCGCCATTCTGAGTGGACGTCTCGTCCGAGTGCTGCTGCCCATCCGAGTGAACCACGGCTAGGCTGTGACTAGGTCAGTATGGAGCTGGTTGGACAAACCGACGCGAAGTGCTGGGCTCACAAGCGTTGATGAGGTTCGGCGTGGATGTGCCCATGAGTGCTTCTCCCTCCGCTCGAGGTGGGTGGCTGCTAGTGGCCAAGGGCACCATGCAGCGGAGGCAGCCAGGCGCGATGACGCTGGAGCTGGACGCCGACGGGCAGACGATGAGGTCGACTTGGTGCAGAGCCCGAACAGACATGGAGCAATAAATCCTTGGTAATTACGCATTAAAGACTTGCCCGTGTCGAACGCATTGATGGATTTGCCCCACGTCCAGAATCTGCATGCTATAACTCTTGCCAAATTGATGTAATGGCAGTTTCTTTCTCTTGACATTGATTTGGCAATCAAAACAATTTCCTTTCCTCTCCTTCCGTTCTTCCTTCTTTAGGCCATGCACTAATCGACATTGATTCGTCAATCAAAGCAATTTCCTTTCTTCTCCTTCGGTTCTCAACATGCATGCAAGTGGGATATGCGTGAGCCTGCATGCATGCGTGACAAACGCAAACCCAGCCGTAGAGAGATTGACACCGGCGGGAGGAGGTGGCCGTGCGTGGGGACGTCGCAGACGGGCCGGAAACGACGCGGCGGACCGCGCCAGTGGCTGTTTGTACGTGTCGACGGCGCGGCAGACCACGCCGGAGGGCGTTTGGACGAGCTCGCCGACGGCGTCGCAGACGAGGCCGGAGATGACGCGGCGGACCGTGCCGGAGGGCGTTTGTACGAGCTCGTCGACATAGTCGTAGACGAGGCCAGAGACGACACGGCGGACCACGCCGGAGGGCGTCTGTACGAGCTCGTCGACGGCGTTGTAGACGAGGCCGGAGACGGCGCAGCAGACGCTGCGCCGGTGGCCGTTTGTGGTGGTTGCCATTGATGATGATCCCGTGAGAATCCAAGAAAGATGGGGAATGACTTGCCCTTTTCTCTTCCTCTCTGCTTCGTGATCGATCGTGCATGGGTGTTTCTGATCCTACAGGAGGAAAAGACAAACTCATTGTTAGACATTGTATTGTAAAAAGACTAGATCGAATGGATACTTCCTTGATCCTTTTGTTTGTACGAATGGTGTGATGACTAGAGCCCTAGCGGCCAATTTCTCTGGCAATGGTAGTTGATCCATTGTTGAAGATTGAAAGGAAAAACCATTTGCACCATGGTTTGATAGATGCCATGCCCCACGGTGGGCGTCAACTGTCGTGGTAACGATTCCAACAATAAGATAGGGGTAGGATAAAGGAGCATGATCTATCGAGATGCATATGGGTGACACGGTGGTTTTAGCGAGTTCGGGCCTCTCACGGTTGAGAGAACAACCCTATGTCTCGTGCTTCGGAGAGGCTTTGTTTTATCTTAGTATGTATCCGGAGATTACAATGAGAGGAGAACGGATCTCCGTAGTCCTAAGACTAATGGTGAAAAAGAGAGAGAAGTAGAAGAAAAAAGTGCCCCCTCGTCTAGTGGTGGGGGTGGCTTATGTAGAGTGCGCCATCCCCTCACCTCCTATGTTACAAAGTGGGGCATGAATGTCATAATACCAGCCCACTACCAAGCCCTCACTATGAGAATGATGCCGACTGCTTTGCTGCCTGCTGGTCTTCATATATCCGAGTGAGTCGTACGGTCGAGTGGTGAACTGTCATCCGAGTGGATGGTATGCTGCTTGGTCGAGTGGATAGTATGCTGCTTGTACGAGTGGATAGTATGCCTGTATAAAATTTATCTGGACCCACATGTTGTGTGGACCCCATGCTTTATGATATTTCGACCCTTCGTGGGCCTACCTATTATGTGTATCCCCAACATTAGCCCCCGAATCGATTACGATTTTGCAGAACGAGTTTGTGAAAGACACAATTTGGTCCGAGTGATTACGGAAATACTCGGTACTTGTCATCGTGCTTTCAGACAACCAAGGTTTGAACAAAATCTCAATGGATTCTGGTACTGTGCTTCCCGACTGATCTGGGGTAAGTGCCCGCGAGGAGCAACTTGGTGACATTTGATCCTCTCTCAGAAGAGGTTAACTTATGATCAGAGTATGGATGTGTCATTAAATCCGGGCAACAAGGTTGACGCATGGACTGTTCTCTCGGAGAGATGCCATTCTTATCCCGGAAGAACGTCAATACGAGTCGGTTCTTGATCCAAACTTATGAGTTTCACGCTTTGAGTTCAAGAAGAAGGCTCAAGACAGGTCCACAGAGGAGCGTTAAACTCACCTTATAGCAATTTTTTTGGTAGCCGATGGGAGCCTTTAGAACTTGTTTGTTTGTTGTTCATCACTCGGACTGGTCAGGTCGTACCGAGTGGAGATTACTCCAGTGGGGGCACGCTGAGTGCACCCACTGGGTGTAGTCCCCGAGACCGCCGTTGACTGCGGGCAGTCGGCGGGGGTTTGAGAAAAGTAAAAATCTTCTTGGCTGGTACCAATTGAACTTGTTCCTCTCCGACTCAGAGGTCGAGTAGTACTTGAGGATCTGGTATTGGTCTAGCTTGTTTCTCCTCGACTCGAAAGTCGAGTAATACTTGAGTGATCTAGAGCTGGTCTTGACCGAGCAAAAATGTTTCTTTCTGAGTTCTCTTCCAGTGGGGGCACGCTGAGTGCACCAGATGGGTGTAGTCCCCGAGCCTCTGTCGGACTAGATGAGTCGGGCAGAGGGTTTAAGTCTCCTGGTAAACCTCCATGCAGTCGACACGGTAAATATCTTTTAGGATGAAATTGAGTGAATCGGATGCATCTTCAGACGCTTGACATGGTAAATAAGCTCAGCCTGGAGCTAAGTCAGTCGGACTGATCTTCGTGCACTCGGCACGGAATAACTTCAGCCTGGAACTTGGTCAAGCAGGTGAATCTTCATGCTCTCGGCACGGTGAATGAACTCGGCTTTGAAACTGACGACTGTAGAAAAAAGCTGGACACTCCAGGGAGTGGTCGTTCCAGTAGTACTTCTTATATTGACTGTTAGATTTTGCGTGAAAGGGGTATTTGTCTGAGTGGACGTGCTTCCCAACTGATTTGGGTACGTTGACTACAAGGAAAAACTTGGTGGCATTCGTATGTCTCCCGGAGGAGATAGACTAGTGGTCTGACATGGACATGCCATGAAACCCGAGTGGCGAGGCTAGTGTGTGGGCTGACTCTCCGGAGAGATGCCACTCATCATCCCGGGGGAACACCAGCGCATGCCATCTCTGAGTCCAAGTTTGTGAAATTGACGCCATGGAGCCTAGGATAAGGGCCAAGTGTATCCGTAGAGGACCATCGTTTCACCCTTTTGCAGTCCTGAAGATGACTTCAAGAAATGATTTGGGCGATCGTCCGAGTGGACGGTACCTACCCTTATAAATTTTCGGCGGAACGAGCATGTATGGTCAGAAAGATACTCCTGACGTGATCAATGGGTTGATCGAATGGGCGTAACCCCTAAGGGCGGCATGGCCAATGGCTGAGCGTAGCCCCCGAGTGATGCTCGAAAGACGTAAGCTTGCTACAGAGTGTGATATGAGGTTTGATCATATGAGTAACTTAGTCGTTCCCATGCTGGGGGTGTAGAGGTAAAGACATGTCCAACTGATGGTGACGCGCGAGGTGGCTGAGGGGCGATGATGTGCACAACCGAGTGATGACGCGCGGGGCGGCCGAGTGGTGATGAGGTGACCAACCGATGGTGACGCGCGGGGCGGGCGAGTGGTCATGAGGTGACCAACCGATGGCGATGCGCGGGGCGGCCGAGTGGTGATGAGGTGACCAACCGAGTGACGATGCACGGAGCGGCCGAGTGGTGAAGATGTGCACAACCGAGTGGTGACGCACGAGGCGGCCGAGTGAGGATGCACGAGGTGGCCGAGTGAAGGACTACTTGTCCAGCCAAGTGTTGACGTGCGGGGCGGCCGTGTGGTGAAGGCATGCACAACCAAGAGGCGACGCGCAGAGCGGCCAAGTGGTGAAGATGTGCACAACCGAGTGGTGACGTGCGGGATAGCCGAGTGAGGATGCTCGAGGTGACTGAGTGAAGGAATGTGTGTCCAGCCAAGTGGTGACGCGCGGGGCGGCCGTGTGGTGAAGGCATGCACAACTGAGTGGCTACGCGCGGAGCGGCCGACTCATGATGTGCGAGGTGGTCGAATGATGAAGATGTGCACAACTGAGTGGCAACGCGCGGGGCGACCGAGTGGTGAAGATGTGCACAACCGAGTGGCGACGTGCGGGACGGCCGTGTGAGGATAGAGCGAGGTGACCGAGTGAAGGACTACGTATCCAGCCAAGTGGTGATGCGCGGGGTGGCCGAGTGACGACGCGCGGGGCAGCCGAGTGAAAGATTGTGTGTCCTGCCAAGTGGCTGAAATTGTCTTCGAAGGAGTTAGCCAGATGCTTTCTAAGCTAATGTAGTGATGAGGTTGATGCAGTGTGGTTGCGACGCAACAAGACCGGCGTGACAACTGAGTTTGAGTAGGAATGAAGATGGCGCACCGAGCGTCTGGGTGATTATAAAACTTGTCAAAGTGGCAGATTGAACGCACTTGTTGAAGTGAAGGATCTGACTGGTGATGAAGTACTCGGCCACTCAGGAGAGTGTCATTCCAAATGAGATGCAGTCCCCGAGTGCGGCGTAGCCCCCGAGCGTACTACAGGCTTCGACAATGGACATGTCGGAATACGAGAAATATAGTTTTGAATGGATGATTTGCAATTCATCGAGTCGGACTCGGGTAAAGATGAGGAGAAGCTTCCGAGTGATGCTCGAAAGAGGCAAACTCGCAAAGGAGTGAAGTGCGAAGTTTGATTATAAAAGGGACATATCTGTCTCATGCCTGACGAGGTCTATATTATTGATATGATGAAGAGGATTCCGCAGAGGGGTTGACCGGATGTGTTTGAAGTCAACAGAGCGACAAGGTCGGTGTTGTGGTGCGCTGGGACCGGTATGGTGACCAAGTCCGAGCAGCGATGAAGTTGGCGCATAGGGCCGTCGAGTGATCGTGTAACTTGTGTAAAAAATGGCACAAGCCAACGAAATAATTTCTCGAGGAAATTTGATGTGTGCTGAAATGATTTGTGTGAATAACACCCATAGACACCCGCTGGGAGTGCAAGGTACTTGCTGGTTAACCAGCAAGAGTTTGAAAGAGCGAAGGATCCGTTCGAACTTGTCGAAGCGACGGATCCGATTGAACTCATTGGAATAATGGCTCAACTAAAACGGAAGTGTAGTGTTTCGACTGAGTTGTAGCCCCGGAGGACCGATGCAAACTCGAAATGAAGAATGACACATGGTGTTCATGAATGATGTATGCGAAAAAATGGAAGTTGGACTTGGGAGTCACATAACCAGTACTAAGCAAGTATGTGAAAATAAGTAGTCGAGCGTAGAGGTACACTCGGTGGCGTGGCCTCCGAGTGAATGTGATGTGTGAATTACAGGATGCTCCAGAAGATGGAAATAACAGAATGTAAAATTACTTAGCTGTTTGAAGGCGCGCGAGTGGCCGAGTGGTGATGAGGCGACCAACCGAGTGGCGACGTGTGGGGCGGCCGAGTGCTGATGAGGTGACCAACCGAGTGGCGGCGCGCGAGGTGGCTGAGTGGTGATGAGGTGACCAACCGAGTGGCGACGCGCGGGGCGGCCGAATGGTTATGAGGTGACCAACCAAGTGGCGACGCGCGGGGCGGCCGAGTGGTGATGAGGTGACCAACCGATGGCGACGCACGAGCGGCCGATTGGTTATGAGGTGAGCAACCGATGGCGACGCATGAAACGGCCAAGTGGTAATGAGGTGACCAACCAATTGGCGATGCGCAGGGCGGCCGAGTGGTGATGAGGTGACCAACCGATGGCGACGCATGGAGTGGCCGAATGGTGATGAGGTGACCAACCGATGGCGACGCATGGAGCGGCCGAATGGTTATGAGGTGACCAACCGATGGCGACGCACGGAGCGGCCGAGTGGTGACGAGGTGACCAACCGAGTGGCGACGCGCAGGGCGGCCAAGTGGTGATGAGGTGACCAACCGAGTGGCGACGTGCAGGGCGGCCGAGTGGTGATTAGGTGACTAACCGAGTGGCGACGCGCGGTGCGGCCGAGTGGTGATGAGGTGACCAACCGAGTGGCGACGCGAAGGGCGGCCGAGTGGTAATGAGGTGACCAACCGATGGCGACGCACGGAGCGACCGAATGGTGATGAGGTGACCAACCGATGGCGACGCACGGAGCGGCCGAATGGTTATGAGGTGACCAACCGATGGCGACACACGGAGCGGCCGAGTGGTGATGAGGTGACCAACCGAGTGGCGACGCGCGGGGCGGCCGAGTGGTGATGAGGTGACCAACCGAGTGGCGACGCGCAGGGCGGCCGAGTGTTGATGAGGTGACCAACCAAGTGGCGACGCGCGGAGCGGCCGAGTGGTGATGAGGTAACCAACCGAGTGGCGACGCGCAGGACAGCCGATTGTTGATGAGGTGACCAACCAAGTGGCAACGCGCGGAGCGGCCGAGTGGTGATGAGGTAACCAACCGAGTGGCGACGCGCGGGGCGGCCGAATGGTGATGAGGTGACCAACCGAGTGGCGACGCGCAGGGCGGCCGAGTGGTGATGAGGTGACCAACCGAGTGGCGATGCGCGGAGCGTCCGAGTGGTGATAAGGTAACTAACCGAGTGGCAACGCGCGGGGCGGCCGAGTGGTGATGAGGTGACCAGCCGAGTGGCGATGCGCGGAACGGCCGAGTGGTGATGAGGTAACCAACCGAGTGGCAACGCGCGGGGCGGCCGAGTGGTGATGAGGTGACCAACCAAATGGCGACACGCCGGGCGGCCGAGTGTTGATGAGGTGACCAACCAAGTGGCGACACGCGGAGCGGCCGAGTGGTGATGAGGTAACTAACCGAGCGGCGACGCGCGAGGCGGCCGAGTGGTGATGAGGTGACCAACCGAGTGGTGACCCGCAGGGCGGCCGAGTGGTGATGAGGTGACCAACCGAGTGGCGACGCGCGGAGCGGCCGAGTGGTGATGAGGTGACCAACCGAGTGGTGACCCGCAGGGCGGCCGAGTGGTGATGAGGTGACCAACCGAGTGGCGACGCGCGGAGCGGCCGAGTGGTGATGAGGTAACCAACCGAGTGGCGACGCGCGGGGCGGTCGAGTGGTGATGAGGTGACCAACCGAGTGGCGACGCGCAGGGCGGCCGAATAATGATGAGGTGACCAACCGAGTGGCGACGCGCGGAGCGGCCGAGTGGTGATGAGGTGACCAACCGACGGCGACGCACGGAGCGGTCGAATGGTTATGAGGTGACCAACCGATGGCGATGCACGGAGCGGCTGAATGGTTATGAGCTGACCAACCGATGGCGACGCACGGAGCGGCCGAGTGGTGATGAGGTGACCAACCGAGTGGCGACGCACGGAGCGGCCGAATGGTTATGAGGTGACCAACCAATGGCGACGCACGGAGCGGCCGAATGGTTATGAGGTGACCAAACGATGGCGACGCACGGAGCAGCCGAGTGGTGATGAGGTGACCAACTGAGTTACGACGCGCGGGGCGGCCGAGTGGTGATGAGGTGACCAACCGAGTGCCGACGCGCAGGGCGGCCGAGTGGTGATGAGGTGACCAACCAAGTGGCGACGCGCGGAGCGGCCGAGTGGTGATGAGGTAACCAACCGAGTGGCGACGCGCGGAGCGGCCGAGTGGTGATGAGGTAACCAACCGAGTGGCGACGCGCGGGGCGGCCGAGTGGTGATGAGGTAACCAACCGAGTGGCGACGCGCAGGGCGGCCGAATGGTGATGAGGTGACCAACCGAGTGGCGACGCGCGGAGCGGCCGAGTGGTGATGAGATGACCAACCGATTGACGACGGGCAGGGCGGCCGAATGGTGATGAGGTGACCAACCGAGTGGCGACGCGCGGAGCGGCCGTGTGGTGATGAGGTGACCAACCGATGACGACGCATGAAGCGGCCGAATGGTTATAAGATGACCAACCGATGACGATGCACATAGCGACCGAATGGTTATGAGGTGATCAACCGATAACGACGCACGGGACGATATAGTGAAGTAGACGCGTCCCGTGGAGTGATGACGTACGAAAAGTCTGAATGATGCACACGCATGCGCGGAGTGACGGCGCACGGGGCGGCCGTGATATAGACGCGTTCAGCTGAGTGACGACGCTTGAAGCGCCAAGTGATGAATACGCATCCAGTGGAGTGTCCATCATCGAAGGAGTTGATGAATATGCGGCTGGATGTGGTTGGACGGCCGACTGAACAAGTTCCATTCGAGTGGACAAATTCCATCCGAGTGAATCTTGGCCTTATGAGTTGGCGGCTGTATTCGTTGTCGATGATGTTCTGGATATTAACCAGCTGAGCAAAGAGGTGAAACGGCCGAGTGAATGCAGAGGCTTCATGGCCAAATGAGCGCCATTCTGAGTGGATGTCTCGTCCGAGTGCTCCTGCCCATCCGAGTGAACCACGGCTAGGTCAGTGTGGAGCTGGTTGGACAAACCGACGCGAAGTGCTGGGCTCACAAGCGTTGATGAGGTTCGGCGTGGATGTGCCCATGAGTGTTGCTCCCTCCGCTCGAGGTGGGCGGCTGCTAGTGGCCAAGGGCACCATGCAGCGGAGGCAGCCAGGCGCGATGACGCTGGAGCTGGACGCCGATGGGCAGACGATGAGGTCGACTTGGTGCAGAGCCCGAACAGACATGGAGCAATAAATCCTTGGTAATTACGCATTAAAGGACTTACCCGTGTCGAACGCATTGATGGATTTGCCCCACGTCCAGAATCTGCATGCTATAACTCTTGCCAAATTGATGTAATGGCAGTTTCTTTCTCTTGACATTGATTTGGCAATCAAAACAATTTCCTTTCCTCTCCTTCCATTCTTCCTTCTTTAGGCCATGCACTAATCAACATTGATTCGTCAATCAAAGCAATTTCCTTTCTTCTCCTTCGGTTCTCAACATGCATGCAAGTGGGATATGCGTGAGCCTGCATGCATGCGTGACAAATGCAAACCCAGCCGCAGAGCGATTGACACCGGCGGGAGGAGGTGGCCGTGCGTGGGGACGTCGCAGACGGGCCAGAAACGACACGGCGGACCGCGCCGGTGGCTATATGTACGTGTCGACGGCGCGGCGGACCGTGCCGGAGAGCGTTTGGACGAGCTCGCCGACGGCGTCGCAGACGAGGCTGGAGACGATGCGGCAGACCGCGCCGGAGGGCGTTTGTACAAGCTCGTCGACATAGTCGTAGACGAGGCCGGAGACGACACGGCAGACCGTGCCGGAGGGCGTCTGTACGAGCTCGTCGACGGCGTTGTAGACGAGGCCGGAGACGGCGCAGCAGACGCTGCGCCGGTGGCCGTTTGTGGTGGTTGCCATTGATGATGATCCCGTGAGAATACAAGAAAGATGGGGAATGACTTGCCCTTTTCTCTTCCTCTCTGCTTCATGATCGATCGTGCATGGTGTTTCTGATCCTACAGGAGGAAAAGACAAACTCATTGTTAGACATTGTATTGTAAAAAGACTAGATCGAATGGATACTTCCCTGATCCTTTTGTCTGTATAAAATTTATCTGGACCCACATGTTGTGTGGACCCCATGCTTTATGATATTTTGACCCTTCGTGGGCCTACCTATTATGTGTAACCCCAACACATAACACCGATATGACGGAAAATAGGGCGGTAAGAGTGGAACAAAACACTAGGCAAAAGGCCGAGCCTTCCACCCTTTACCAAGTATATAGGTGCATTAAGATAACAAGATAATATTGTGATATCCCAATAATAAACAATGTTCCAACAAGGAATGGTCTCCAATCTTCACCTGCAACTAGCAACGCTATAAGAGGGGCTGAGCAAAGCGGTAACATAGCCAATCAACGGTTTGCTAGGACATGGTGGGTTAAAGGTTTGACATGGCAATATGGGAGGCATGATAAGCAAGTGGTAGGTATCGTAGCATAGGCATAGCAAAAGAGCGAGCATCTAGCAAGCAAAGATAGAAGTGATTTCGAGGGTATGGTCATCTTGCCTGCAAAGTTGTCAGAGTTGAATTGATCCTCGTAAGTGAACTCAACGGGATCCTCGTTCACGAACTCGTCTCCCGGCTCTACCCAAACGAGAACAACAAGCTAACGGAATACAATCAACCACGTGCAATGCTCAAACAACATGATGCAAACATGGTATGATATGCGGGATGCGGTATGTGATGCATATGCAAGATTTGACAAGGAATGATTGAACCTGGCCTCAACTTGGAAATACAAGAGTGCCACTGGAAATGTGAGGTGATTTCGGTTGAAATCGATATAAAGATCACCGGAATCGGATGCACGGTTTTGAAAATGGCAAGCAAAACAAATATGGCACCGGTCTGCGATAATCAGCAAGTGACCAACTAAATGCATCAAGACAAATATGCTACAGCACTCAAACATGACAACAAAATACATGGCAGGGATCCACTTATGAAGCTTGACAAAAGATGAACACTGAGCTGCCGCTAATTCATCCATTAACAGGTTCAAACAAGCATGGCAAAAGTGCAAATGACAACAGGTTTCAGACTTAGTGAAATTAAAATAAGTCTGAAATTTATCATCAGGAAGCACACTTTAGAGCATGAAAACTACATGCTACAGGAACCTAACATGGCAAAGCAAGGCATGGCATGAAGACACTCAAAGCACTTAATAAAAGTCCCTTAGTGACCTTGAGCCAAAAGGGATCAGAAAATACAATTGCAAGCATGTGAACATGGCAAAAACATAAACAGATTCAGACTTAGTGAAAAACTGGAGCATGCAAAACAGTTAACGAGTAGGCATGTTTACGAGCTCGATGCACTCACTACAGAGCATGGCATGACCAACTAAGCATACACCCATCAAGAAGACATATCATAGGAGCTAGGCATGGCAAGAACAACAACATAACATGCACGGATCAATAGAAACATCCTCGGCAAAATCGCTAAACATGTCAACAATCTTCCAGGATCATTTTATAGCAAAAGCAGAGCTCGATTGACTCAAGCTAGGGTGCTCTATAAATGCAAAAAAAGACATGGATGGATAGAGCACCACAATATTAACAAAACATCCTTACTGATCATCCTCAAAAGAGACACAGGTCACTAGAAAACAACATGAACATATGGCATAAAAACAAAATCAGGACAAGGACTTAGTGAAATTCTAAGTCCCTGAAATCAGCATTACCGATTACGCTACTTTGCAAGCTTGTGCTAGTCACCACAAATATCACAAAAATACATGGCATACACCCCTGTAAAGATAACATGGCATTCTACAAAACACATGTAGAGCTCAGGATCGTAGCATGCACACATTAAACATGGCAAAAATGACAAATAGCTATTTGCTGAAACAGATCTGACAAATTCATCACATAGCCCTCTTCCAACAGCATTTCGGGCATCAAGATGAGCTCAAATGAAAATGATGCAATGAGATGAAATGATGTACTCGTCGAGACGAACATTTTGATGTGCTACACGCACGAATCGGAGCTACGGATGCAGAGTTATGGCATGAGAGAGAATGCAAAAAAACTAGGATTCGGGGGAAAATTAGGTCAGCCGAAGACTCCCAGATCTGGATCAGCCCGATCCCTGTAGCGGCTCGGCTCCCGAGGAACGACGGCGCTGGAGTTTGAGATCGCCGGCGATGGGGATCCGACGGAGGAGGAGGTCATCCTGCCGGCGAGGTGGCCGCGGTAGGGGATGGCGAGTCCACGGCGGCGCGCGGCGGAGGAGGAGGTGGCGGCCTTGGTCGTCGTCGGCGAGGTAGGTCGAGGCGGCCGGCGCAGAGATGAACTCCGGCGAGGTCGCGGTGGCCGGAGAACAGGCGGCGGCGACCGGAGACGAAGCGGGCGGCGGCGCGAGGCGTAGGAAGGCCAAGGGGCGGCGCTCGGGCGATGTGGGCCGTGGGGGCCGGAGGCGGGCCTGGCAGGCCGGCGGCGCGGGGGCGACGGACGTGCCAAGTGTCGCGCGCTGATAGGCTGGGCGCGGCGGCGGGATTCGTCCGGCGGCGGCCGGACGTGTCCGGTGGCGGCGGGGCGATTTTTTTAGGGTTTGAGATGAGGGGCTCCGGGATTTTCGGAAGGGGATCTATATATAGGGGTAGACCGGTAGAGGGAGCTAGGAAGCTCCAAATGGAGTGCGGTTTTCGGCCACGCGATCATGATCGAACTCTCTAGATGATGGAGGAGGTTTAGGTGGGTTTTGGGCCACTTTGGAAGGGTGTTGGGCTGCAACACACACGAGGACTTTTCGGTCCCTCGGTTAACCGTTGGAGTATCAAACGAAGTCCAAATGGTACGAAACTTGGCAGGCGGTCTACCTGTAGTAAACCAAGGCCGCATGGCAAGTCTCGGTCCAATCCGGAAGTGTTTAACCCCCACACACAAAAAGAGGTAGAAAGGACCACCGGAGGACATAGGAGCGTCGGAATGCAAAACGGACAACGGGGAAAATGTTCGGATGCATGAGACGAACACGTATGCAAATGCAAAGCACATGATGACATGATATGAGATGCATGACAAAGACAACAACACACGGAGACAAAAACCCGACAACGAGGAAATAAAATAACTTAGTGCCGGAAATGGCAAGAGTTGGGGTACATATAAGGTAAATTACATCCGGGGTGTTACAACACTCCACCACTACGAAAGGATCTCGTCCCGAGATTTAGGACTGGAAAAACTCTGGGTACTCAGAACGGAGGTGATCCTCGCGTTCCCAGGTGGCTTCACGGTCAGAATGGTGTGACCACTTGACTTTGAGGAATTTGATTGACTTGTTGCGAGTCTTGCACTCAGTTTCTTCAAGAATAGCAACTGGGTGCTCACGATAAGAAAGGTCTTATTGGAGATCAATGTCTTCGAAGTTGACGGTGCGGTCAGGGGTCTTGAAGCACTTCGGAGCTGAGAGACATGGAACACGTCGTGCACATTTGAAAAGTTGGAGGGAAGCTCGAGTTGATAGGCGAGATCGCCTCTCTTGCTGACGATCTTGAAAGGACCCACATATCTAGAGGCAAGCTTCCCTTTGATACCGAAGCGACGAGTACCTTTCATTGGAGAGACGCGAAGGTAAACATGGTCCCCGATCTCGAAAGCCAAATCACGATGCTTACTATCATAGTATCTCTTCTGGCGCGATTGCGCTGCTTTGAGGTTATCACGAATGACTTTGCACATCTCTTCTGCCTCTGTGATCAAATCATTGCCAAGAAGTTGACGTTCACCAGTCTCTGACCAGTTAAGAGGAGTATGGCACTTCCTGCCATAGAGAATTTCAAATGGGGCCTTGCCCGAACTTGCTTGGAAGCTGTTGTTGTAGGAGAACTCGGCATATGGAAGACAATCTTCCCACTTCACACCAAAAGAGATAACGCAAGCCCTGAGCATATCTTCAAACATCTGATTGACACGCTCGACTTGGCCGCTAGTTTGAGGATGAAAAGTCATGCTGAAACGGATGTTGGTGCCCATGGCCTTCTGAAAAGAATCCCAAAACTTGGAGGTGAAGATGCTGCCATGATCTGAAGAAATCTACTGCAGAATACCATGCAGAGAGACAATCCGAGAGGTATATAGCTCTGCCAATTGAGCTGCTGTGATAGACTCTGTGATAGGAAGGAAATGAGCCACTTTAGTGAGTTTGTCGATGACAACGAATATAGCATCATTGCCACGCTTGGACTTTGGAAATCCAGTCACGAAGTCCGTCTCAATGTGGTCAAACTTCCATTCTGGAATGGCAAGAGGTTGGAGGAGACCAGCTGGTCGTTGGTGTTCTGCCTTCACTCTTCTGCAGGCATCACATTCGTTCACGAACTGAGCAATCTCGCGCTTCATTCGAGTCCACTAATATGCCTGCTTGAGGTCATGGTACATTTTTGTGCTCCCAAGGTGGATGGAGAGGAGTGAATTGTGAGCCTCGTTCATAATGACTTTATGAAGGTCACCTTTAGGCACAATAATGTGATCCTCGAAGAATAGAGTATCCTTGTCATCAAGGCGATAGCACTTGTACTTGGATTGACTCTTGGTAATCCCAATCTTCACCTTCTTCACCATAGCATCAAGAAGTTGAGCCTCACGAATCTGATCTTCCAAAGTAGGAGAGACTTGGAGGTTGGCGAGGAAACCTTGAGGAACAACTTGCAGATTGAGTTTGCGGAAAGCTTCACAAAGCTCGGGTTGGTAAGGCTTGAGAATCAAACTATTGCAGTAAGCCTTCCTGCTCAATGCGTCAGCAATTACATTGGCCTTGCCTGGAGTATATTCGATGCTCGGATTATATTCTTGAATCATTTCGACCCAACGAGTCTGCCTGAGGTTGAGATTAGGCTGAGTGAAGATCTACTTGAGACTCTTGTGGTCAGTGAAGATGTCCACTTTTCTTCCCAATAAGAGATGTCTCCAAGTCAAAAGAGCATGCACAACTGCCGCCAACTCGAGGTCATGAGTGGGGTAGTTTTTTTCATTGGGATTCAACTGGCAAGAAGTATAGGCCACAACTTTCTTCTCTTGCATCAACACTGCACCAAGACCTTGAAGAGAGGCATCACAGAAGACCTCGAACGGTTTGGATTCATCAGGAGGAGTCAGAACTGGAGCAGTGACTAATTTCTCTTTCAGGGTGTTGAAAGCGATGTCACATTCTGGAGACCAAACATACTTGACGTGCTTCTGGAGAAGGTTGGAAAGCGGCTTTGCGATCTTAGAGAAGTTTTCAACGAACCTTCGACAGTAGCTTGCGAGACCAAGGAAGCTGCGGAGTTGCTTCACGTTCTGAGGTGGTTCCCAATTCACAATTGCAGACACCTTCTCATGATTCACCGCTATGCCCTTGGCAGAAATGATATGCCCAAGGTAGAGAACCTCATCGAGCCAAAACTCGCACTTTGAAAACTTAGCATAGAACTGATGTTCTCTGAGCTTATCCAGCACCAAACGCAAGTGCTTGGCATGATCTTCCTTGTTCTTGGAAAAGACCAAAATGTCATCGAGGTAGACCAAGACGAAGTCATTTGTGTAGGGGTTGAAGATGAAGTTCATCATGCGAGAGAAAGTTGAAGGAGCGTTGACGAGGCCAAAAGACATGACAGTGTATTCATATGGACCATAGCTTGTTCTGAATGACGTCTTGGGGATATCTTGCTCACGAATTCGAATCTGGTGATAGCCCATACGGAGATCAAGCTTGGAGAATACTTGAGCACCTTTGAGTTGTTCAAACAGCTCGTTGATGTTGGGAAGTGGGTACTTGTTCTTTATAGTCTTCTTGTTCAATGGACGGTAGTCAACACAAAGTCGGTCCGTTCCATCCTTCTTCTTCACAAAAAGAACTCCACAACCCCACGGAGAAGAACTAGGTCGGATGAGACCCATTCGCTCTTGAATATCGAGTTGTTTCTTCAGCTCCTTCAACTCTTCAGGTCCAAGCTTGTAAGGACGTTTGCAAACAGGTTCCATGCTAGGCTCAAGATCGATGATGAATTCAACTGGCCGGTGCGGAGGCATTCCTGCAAGCTCTTCTGGAAAGACGTCTTGACATTCGCAAACGACTGGAATTTGAGAGATGGCATCCAGTTCACCCTTCTCATTGAGAGAAAACAGACGAATGGTATCATCCCTTGCGGCAAAGACAATTACATCCTCAGACGAATGAGTCAATTGAATCTGCCTGGCAGCACAATCAAGCTGAGCCTTGTGCTTAGACAGCCAATCCATTCCAAGAATAAGATCAATATCCGAGTCACCAAGAACATTTGGAGAAGACAAGAACTTATAGTCACCCAATGTGATTGAAACATCCGGAACGCATACTCGAGAAGTCATTTGACAGGCCGGAGAGACAATAGCCAACGGTTTCGGCAACACTTGAGTAACAAAATCATGCTTAGATGCAAAAGGTCTCGAGATGAAATAATGCGATGCACCAGTGTTAAAAAGAACTCTTGCAGGAATATCGTTAACAGGAAGGTTAACCATGATGACATCTGACGAGTCCTCTGCCTGAGCTGCATTCACCATGTTGACCTTGGCGTGCTTGGGGTTATGCTTGACACAGCTGTACTTGCAGATCTCACAGGACGAGGAGGAGGAGGAGGGAGACGCCTCTGATTGAAGCATTTGTTGGCATAGTGACCCTTCTGTTGGCACTTGTTGCACGTGACCTCCGAGAGCGGACGGTGATACGGAGCACTTGATCTTGGAGCTTGAGACGAAGTCTTGTTCTGAAAGCCAGGGTTGGGTGTGTGGGAAGATCCACTGCCACCTTTGCTCTTCTGCTGATAAGGCTGACAAAATAGAGGAGGAGGAGGAGGAGGAAGCCAATACTTTTGCTGCTTAGCCACTTGAGTTGAGGAAGAAGGAGTTGCATCTCTGACTCGCTTCTTGGAAGCATCGCACTACAGTTGAGCAGTCTCTTGCTTCATTGCCATGTTGTAAAACTCATCGTACTTCTTGGGCTCAAAGAGGACGAGAGCTAGCTGGAGTTCTTCTCTGAGACCACCCCTGAACTAGTGTATCATGCTCTTCTCGTCAGGGACGTCTTGCTTAGCAAAACGGGCGAGCTTCTGAGACATGATGTTGTACTGGTAAACAGACATAGTGCCTTGCTTCAGGTTGCGGAATTCCTCACGCTTGCTTTCAACCACACTCTGAGGAATATGATGAGCTTTGAAGTCTTGGCAGAATTCATCCCAGGTAATCACACGGCCTCCTCTGGAATCTTTGTACTGCTGAAACCATTCTGCAGCTTGGTCTTTGAGTTGAAAGGAGGCGAACTTGACAAAGTCCTCAGGCCTGACGTTACTGCACTCGAAATGCTTGCATATGTCCATGAGCCAATCATCAGCGTATGTTGCCTCAACACAATTGTTGAAGGTCTTTGGCTGGTTAGCAAGGAACTGGTTGAGTGTAGCGAATTGATTCTGATTGTTGCCATGGCCCTGGTTCCCTTGGTTGCGCTCTTGAAGAAGTTGCATGATCAGCTGCGTGTTTGCATTGGTAGTGGCCATCATAGCTTTCCATGCCTCCGGAGGTGGAGGTGGTGGTGGCGGATCAGGATTCGGAGTCGTGCGCGTTGGAGGAGCCATCTTGAATAGGGTGACATCCGTTAGCATCATGACAGACATATATTTGAGCTGAATCAAACGGATTGAAATTGCAACATAAAGTCTTCACATCCAAACAAAATGAACGAATGCATTCCAATTGAAATGGTCACATTTCCATAAATTGAGTAGCCACTTAGAATTGAGGTAGAAGAAAAACAACAAGGTACGGACAAGAGCAAATACTTGGTGAGGATTACCCAATCCCAAACCAAATATCTGCGGAAGAAGAACTAGAGCTACGAGAATTCCCACCTATGGAACTCCCGAACCTTTCCGGTTATGCAATCAGGTGTTGGGGATACAGGGGAAGCATAATATCTCACCCAAATCTAGCAAATCCTACATCCAGCTGTATCCATCCTTCAACACATAACCGAGAAACCTTCGAAAATCATTTACCTCAACCTTCGAAAAGCATCCGTTATACAAGTTATGGCAATACTCCCGAACTCCCGCCACAATACTGGGTGGCGTCGAGGTTATCTCACCAACAACTGCATAAAAGAGATTTTCGATGTCGGTGAAACTCAGGTATTCCAGAATCTCAACGATAAAATTGTGACGACAACACCTCGGAGCTCAACTCCCCGGGACAATGCCACAACCCCTAAATGACAGGAGGCACCAAGAACAATGTTCTCGTCACAAATCGATTGGAACGATTCCAAGATACCCGCGTGATCCTAAAAAAAATTAGTGAAATTTGAGAAGAGAAGAGTCAAAACTCTACGTCAGGATGCCTCACCAGAGCGGTGAAGGGACTGGGGAGTAAAAAGAATTCCTAAACTCTCCGATATATAATTCCTAAATGACTCAAAACATTTTTTCTAGACTCAACAACGCCAACGATTCGATCAAGCAGGGGGCTCCTAAGGTCGGGGATGAAGGAAATATGCCCTAGAGGCAATAATAAAGTTATTATTTATTTCCTTATATCATGATAAATGTTTATTATTCGTGCTAGAATTGTATTAACCGGAAACATAATACATGTGTGAATACATAGACAAACAGAGTGTCACTAGTATGCCTCTACTTGACTAGCTCGTTAATCAAAGATGGTTATGTTTCCTAACCATGAACAAGGAGTTGTTATTTGATTAACGAGATCACATCATTAGGTGAATGATCTGATTGACATGACCCATTCCATTAGCTTAGCACCCGATCGTTTAGTATGTTGCTATTGCTTTCTTCATGACTTATACATGTTCCTATGACTATGATATTATGCAACTCCCGTTTGCCAGAGGAACACTTTGTGTGCTACCAAACGTCACAACGTAACTGGGTGATTATAAAGGAGCTCTACAGGTGTCTCCAAAGGTACATGTTGGGTTGGCGTATTTCGAGATTAGGATTTGTCACTCCGAATGTCGGAGAGGTATCTCTGGGCCCTCTCGGTAATGCACATCACTTAAGCCTTGCAAGCATTGCAACTAATAAGTTAGTTGCGGGATGATGTATTACAGAACGAGTAAAGAGACTTGCCGGTAACGAGTTTGAACTAGGTATTGAGATACCGACGATCGAATCTCGGGCAAGTAACATACCGATGACAAAGGGAACGACGTATGTTGTTATGCGGTCTGACCGATAAAGATCTTCGTAGAATATGTAGGAGCCAATATGAGCATCCAAGTTCCGCTATTGGTTATTGACCAAAGACGTGTCTCGGTCATGTCTGCATTGTTCTCGAACCCGTAGGGTCCGCACGCTTAAGGTTTCGATGACAGTTATATTATGAGTTTATGAGTTTTGATGTACCGAAGTTAGTTCGGAGTCCCGGATGTGATCACGGACATGACGAGGAGTCTCGAAATGGTCGAGAAATAGAGATTGATATATTGGACGGCTATATTCGGACACCGAAAGTGTTCCGGGTGATTTCGAAGAAAACCGGAGAGCCGGAGGGTTACCGGAACCCCCGCGGGAGAAGTAATGGGCCATATGGGCCTTAGTGGAGAGAGAGAGAGGGGCTGCCAGAGGTGGGCTGCACGCCTCCTCCCCCTGGTCCGAATTGGACTAGGTGAGGGGGGCGGCGCCCCCCCTTTTCCCTCTCCCTCCCCACTTCTTTCCCCCTCCTAGTAGGAGTAGGTCCTACTCCTACTAGGAGGAGGACTCCTCCTTGGCGCGCCATAGAAGGCCGGCCGGCCTCCTCCCCTAGATCCTTTATATACGGGGGTAGAGGGCACCCCTAGACACACAAGTTGATCCACGTGATCATATTCTTAGCCGTGTGCGGTGCCCCCTTCCACCATAGTCCTCGATAATATTGTAGCAGTGCTTAGGCGAAGCCCTGCGACGGTAGTACATCAAGATTGTCACCACGCCGTCGTGCTGACGGAACTCTTCCCCGACACTTTGCTGGATCGGAGTCCGGGGATCGTCATCGAGCTGAACGTGTGCTAGAACTCGGAGGTGCCATAGTTTCGGTGCTTGATCGGTCGGGCCGTGGAGACGTACGACTACATCAACCAAACACTTCCGTTGTCGATCTACAAGGGTACGTAGATCACACTCCCCCCTCTCGTCTCTATACATCACCATGATCTTGCGTGTGCGTAGGAAATTTTTTGAAATTACTACGTTCCCCAACAGTGGCATCCGAGCCTAGGTTATATATGTTGATGTTATATGCACGAGTAGAGCACAAGTGAGTTGTGGGCGATATAAGTCATACTGCTTACCAGCATGTTATACTTTGGTTCGGCGGTATTGTTGGACGAAGCAGCCCGGACCGACATTACGCGTATGCTTACGCGAGACCGGTTCTCCCGACGTGCTTTGCACATAGGTGGCTAGCGGGTGACAGTTTCTCCAACTTTAGTTGAACCAAGTGTGGCTACGCCCAGTCCTTGAGAAGGTTAAAACAGCACCAACTTGACAAACTATCGTTGTGGTTTTGATGCGTAGGTAAGATTGGTTCTTGCTTAAGCCCGTAGCAGCCACGTAAAACTTGCAACAACAAAGTAGAGGACGTCTAACTTGTTTTTGCAGGGCATTTTGTGATGTGATATGGTCAAGACATGATGCTAAATTTTATTGTATGAGATGATCATGTTTTGTAACCGAGTTATCGGCAACTGGCAGGAGCCATATGGTTGTCGCTTTATTGTATGCAATGCAATCGCACTGTAATGCTTTACTTTATCACTAAGCGGTAGCGATAGTCGTGAAAGCATAATATTGGCGAGACGACAACGATGCTACGATGGAGATCAAGGTGTCGCGCCGATGACGATGGTGATCACGACGGTGCTTCGAAGATGGAGATCACAAGCACAAGATGATGATGGCCATATCATATCACTTATATTGATTGCATGTGATGTTTATCTTTTATGCATCTTATCTTGCTTTGATTGACGGTAGCATTATAAGATGATCTCTCACTAATTATCAAGAAGTGTTCTCCCTGAGTATGCACCGTTGCGAAAGTTCTTCGTGCTGAGACACCACGTGATGATCGGGTGTGATAGGCTCTACGTTCAAATACAACGGGTGCAAAACAGTTGCACACGCGGAATACTCAGGTTATACTTGACGAGCCAAGCATATACAGATATGGCCTCGGAACACGGAGACCGAAAGGTCGAGCGTGAATCATATAGTAGATATGATCAACATAGTGATGTTCACCAATGAAACTACTCCATCTCATGTGATGATCGGACATGGTTTAGTTGATTTGGATCACGTGATCACTTAGAGGATTAGAGGGATGTCTATCTAAGTGGGAGTTCTTAAGTAATATGATTAAATTGAACTTAAATTTATCATGAACTTAGTCCTGGTAGTATTTTGCAAATCATGTTGTAGATCAATAGCTAGCGTTGTTGCTTCCCTGTGTTTATTTTGATATGTTCCTAGAGAAAATTGTGTTGAAAAATGTTAGTAGCAAAAATGTGGATTGGATCCGTAATCTGAGGTTTATCCTCATTGCTGCACAGAAGAATTATGTCCTTAATGCACCGCTAGGTGACGGACCTATTGCAGGAGCAGATGCAGACGTTATGAACGTTTGGCTAGCTCAATATGATGACTACTTGATAGTTTAGTGCACCATGCTTAACGGCTTAGAATCGGGACTTCAAAGACGTTTTTGAACGTCATGGACCATATGAGATGTTCCAGGAGTTGAAGTTAATATTTCAAGCAAATACCCGAGTTGAGAGATATGAAGTCTCCAACAAGTTCTATAGCTAAAAGATGGAGGAGAATCGCTCAACTAGTGAGCATGTGCTTAGATTGTCTGAGTACTACAATCGCTTGAATCAAGTGGGAGTTAATCTTCCAGATAAGATAGTGATTGCCAGAATTCTCTAGTCGCCATCACCAAGTTAGTAGAACTTCGTGATGAACTATGATATGCAAGGGATAACGGAAACGATTCCCAAGATCTTCATAAATCGGAAATTGACGAAGGTAGAAATCGAGAAAAACATCAAGTGTTGATGGTAGACAAGACCACTAGTTTCAAGAAAAGGGAAAAGGGAACTTCAAGAAGAACGGCAAGAGAGTTGCTGCTCAAGTGAAGAAGCCCAAGTCTGGACCTAAGCCTGAGACTAAGTGCTTCTACTGCAAAGGAACTGGTCACTGGAAGCGGAACTACCCCAAGTATTTGGCGGATAAGAAGGATGGAAAAGTGAACAAAGGTATATTTGATATAAAGATTATTGATGTGTATTTTACTAGTGTTCATAGCAACCCCTCGGTATTTGATACTGGTTCAGTTGCTAAGAGTAGTAACTCGAAACGGGAGTTGCAGAATGAACAGAAACTAGTTAAAGGTGAAGTGACGATGTGTGTTGGAAGTAGTTCCAAGATTGATATGATCATCATCTCACACTCCCTATACTTTCGGGATTAGTGTTGAACCTCAATAAGTGTTATTTGGTGTTTGCGTTGAGGATGAATATGATTTGATCATGTTTATTGCAATATGGTTATTCATTTAAGTTAGAGAATAATTGTTGTTCTGTTTACATGAACAAAACCTTATATGGTTACACACCCAATGAAAATGGTTCATTGGATCTCGATCGTAGTGATACACATATTCGATAATATTGAAAACCAAAAGATGCTAAGTTAATAATGATAGTGCAACTTATTTGTGGCACTGCCGTTTATAGGTCATATTGGTGTAAAGCGCATGAAGAAACTCCATGCTGATGGCTTTTGGAATCACTTGATTATGAATCAGTTGATGCTTGCGAACCATGCCTCATGGGCAAGATGACTAAAACTCTGTTCTCCAGAACAATGGAGCGAGCAATAGATTTGTTGGAAATCATACATACTGATGTATGTGGTCCGATGAATATTGAGGCTCGTGACAGGTATCATTATTTTCTGATCTTCACAGATGATTTGAGGAGATATGAGTATATCTACTTGATGAAACACAAGTCTGAAACATTTGAAAAGTTCAAAGAATTTCAGAGTGAAGTGGAGAATCATCGTAACAAAAATAAAAGTTTCTACGATATGATCGCAGAAGTAAAATATTTGAGTTACGAGTTTGGCCTTCAGTTAAAACAATGTGAAATAGTTTCACTACTCACGCCACCTGGAACACCACAACGTAATGGTGTGTCCGAACATCATAACCGTACTTTATTTGATTTAGTGCAATCTATGATGTCTCTTACCGATCTACCACTATCGTTTTGGGGTTATGCATTAAAGACAGCTGCATTCACGTTTAAAAGGGCACCATCTAAGTCCGTTGAGACGACACAATCTGAACTGTGGTTTGGCAAGAAACCAAAGTTGTCGTTTCTTAAAGTTTGGGATTGTGATGCTTATATGAAAAAGTTTCATCCTGATAAGCTCAAACCCAAATCGGAGAAATATGTCTTCATAGGATACCCAAAGGAGACAGTTGGGTACACCTTCTATCACAGATCCGAAGGCAAGACATTCGTTGCTAAGAATGGATCCTTTCTAGAGAAGGAGTTTCTCTCGAAAGAAGTGAGTGGGAGGAAAGTAGAACTTGATGAGGTAACTGTACCTGCTCCATATTGGAAAGTAGTTCATCACAGAAATCTGTTCCTGTGACTCCTGCACCAATTAGTGAGGAAGAAATGATGATGATCATGTAACTTCGATCAAGTTACTACCGAATCTCGTAGGTAAACCAGAGTGAGATCCGCACCAGAGTGGTACGGTAATCCTGTTCTGGAAGTCATGTTACTAGACCATGACGAACTTGCGAACTATGAGGAAGCGATGATGAGCCCAGATTCCGCGAAATGGTTTGAGGCCATGAAATCTGAGATATGATCCATGTATGAGAACAAAGTATGGACTTTGATGGATTTGCCCGATGATCGGCAAGCCATAGAAAATAAATGGATCTTCAAGAGGAAGACGACACTGATAGTAGTGTTACTATCTACAAAGCTAGAATTGTCGCAAAAGGTTTTCGACAAGTTCAAGGTGTTGACTACGATGAGAGTTTCTCACTCGTATCTATGCTTAAGTCTGTCCGAATCATGTTAGCAATTGCCGCATTTTATGAAATCTGGCAAATGGATAAACAAAACTATGCATTCCTTAATGGATTTATTAAAAGAGTTGTATATGATGCAACCAGAAGGTTTTGTCAATCCTAAAGGTGCTAACAAAATATGCAAGCTCCAGCGATCCATCTATGGACTGGTGCAAGCATCTCGGAGTTGGAATATACGCTTTGATAAGTTGATCAAAGCATATAGTTTTATACAGACTTGCGGTGAAGCCTGTATTTACAAGAAAGTGAGTGGGAGCACTACAGCATTTCTGATAAGTATATGTGTATGACATATTGTTGATCGGAAATAATGTAGAATTATTCTGCAAAGCATAAAGGAGTGTTTGAAAGGAGTTTTTCAAAGAAAGACCTCGGTGAAGCTGCTTACATATTGAGCATCAAGATCTATAGAGATAGATCAAGACGCTTGATAAGTTTTTTCAATGAGTACATACCTTGACAAGATTTTGAAGTAGTTCAAAATGGAACAGTCAAAGAAAGAGTTCTTGCCTGTGTTACAAGGTGTGAAATTGAGTAAGACTCAAAGCCCGACCACGGCAGAAGATAGAAAGAGAATGAAAGTCATTCCCTATGCCTCAGCCATAGGTTCTATAAAGTATGCCATGCTGTGTACCAGATCTATTGTATACCCTACACTGATTTTGGCAAGGGAGTACAATAGTGATCTAGGAGTAGATCACTGGACAGCGGTCAAAATTATCCTTAGTGGAATAAGGATATTTCTCGATTATGGACATGACAAAAAGGTTCGTCGTAAAGGGTTACGTCGATGCAAATTTTGACACTGATCTAGATGACTCTAAGTCTCAATCTGGATACATATTGAAAGTGGGAGCAATTAGCTATAGTAGCTCCGTGCAGAGCATTGTTGACCATAGAAATTTGCAAAATACTTACGGATCTGAATGTGGCAGACCCATCGACTAAACTTCTCTCACAAGCAAAACATGATCACACCTCAGTACTCTTTGGGTGTTAATCACATAGCGATGTGAACTAGATTATTGACTCTAGTAAACCCTTTGGGTGTTGGTCACATGTTGATGTGAACTATGGGTGTTAATCACATGGTGATGTGAACTATTGGTATTAAATCACATGGCGATGTGAACTAGATTATTGACTCTAGTGCAAGTGGGAGACTGAAGGGAATATGCCCTAAAGGCAATAATAAAGTTATTATTTATTTCCTTATATGATGATAAATGTTTATTATTCATGCTAGAATTGTATTAACCGGAAACATAATACATGTGTGAATACATAGACAAACAGAGTGTCACTAGTATGCCTCTACTTGACTAGCTCATTAATCAAAGATGGTTATGTTTCCTAACCGTAGACATGAGTTGTCATTTGATTAACGGGATCACATCATTAGGAGAATGATGTGATTGACTTGACCCATTTCGTTAGCTTAGCACTTGATCGTTTAGTTTGTTGCTATTGCTTTCTTCATGACTTATACATGTTCCTATGACTATGAGATTATGCAACTCCCGTTTACCGGAGGAACACTTTGTGTGCCACCGAACATCACAACGTAACTGGGTGATTATAAAGGTGCTCTACAGGTGTCTCCGAAGGTACTTGTTGGGTTGGCGTATTTCGAGATTAGGATTTGTCACTCCGATTGTCGGAGAGGTATCTCTGGGCCCACTCGGTAATGCACATCACTGTAAGCCTTGCAAGCATTGCAACTAATGAGTTAGTTGAGGGATGATGTATTACGGAACGAGTAAAGAGACTTGGCGGTAACGAGATTGAACTAGGTATTGAGATACCGACGATCGAATCTCGGGCAAGTAACATACCGATGACAAAGGGAACAACATATGTTGTTATGCGGTTTGACCGATAAAGATCTTCGTAGAATATGTGGGAGCCAATATGAGCATCCAGGTTCCGCTATTGTTTATTGACCGGAGAAGTGTCTCGGTCATGTCTACATTGTCCTCGAACCCGTAGGGTCCGCACGCTTAAGGTTTCGATGACAATTATATTATGAGTTTATGAGTGTTGATGTACCGAAGGAGTTCAGAGCCCCGGATGAGATCGGGGACATGACGAGGAGTCTCTAAATGGTCGAGACATAAAGATCGATATATTGGACGACTATATTCGGACATCGGAAAGGTTCCGAGTGATTCGGGTATTTTTCGGAGTACCGGAGAGTTACGGGAATTCGCCGGGGAGTATATGGGCCTTATTGGGCCATACAGGAATAGAGGAGAGAGGCCAAAAGGAAGGAGGCGCGCGCCTCCCCTCTAGTCCGAATTGGACAAGGGGTGCAGCCCTCTTTTCCTTGTTCCTCTCCCCCTCTTTCCTTCTCTCCTACTCCAACAAGGGAAGGAGGAGTCCTACTCCCAGTGGGAGTAGGACTCCCCCCTTGACGCGCCCTCCTCCTAGGCCGGCCGCCTCCCCCTTGCTCCTTTATATACGGGGGTAGGGGGCACCCCATAGACACAACAATTGATCATTGATCTCTTAGCCGTGTGCGGTGCCCCCCTCCACCATAATCCTCGATAATATTGTAGCGGTGCTTAGGCGAAGCCCTGCGACGGTAGAATATCAAGATCGTCACCACGCCGTCATGCTGACGGAACTCTTCCCCGACATTCTGCTGGATCGGAGTCCGGGGATCGTCATCGAGCTGAACGTGTGCTAGAACTCGGAGGTGCCGTAGTTTCGGTGCTTGATCGGTCGGGCCATGAAGACGTACGACTACATCAACCGCGTTGTTATAACGCTTCCGCTTTCGGTCTACGAGGGTACGTAGACAACACTCTCCCCTCTCGTTGCTATGCATCACCATGATCTTGCGTGTGTGTAGGAATTTTTTTGAAATTACTACGTTACCCAACATGTACTACTATTACCACTGGACTGATATAAAGTCAATGACTTCAGTATTTTCATGCTTAGTTTCAACTGATGTTATGGTTCTTCATTGAGTTTTGTTCCAGGTATTTATCTAGATCCTTGAGATGCTATTCATATTGGCCTGAATGAGGTTGAATTCTGAATCATAAAGAAGCTAGGAGATCTGTCTTCTATGTAGTGGTGCTGATGCTTATGATTTTCTTCAAAAAACATATGATGATATTGAGATGGCAAGGGTAGTCACCTGTTGCGACTAAAGATTCAGTTTCAATCTTATGATGATACTAGCAAAAATTCCCATGCGTTGCAATGGAAGAAGAAAACATATCACAACCCATCCCTCCTCACCAATATACACTTGTCTCCGTCCTTTATTTCAACACATATTGCCACTTATATCCCTTTCTGCCCTCATTGATGTTGGCAGTGATGTCCATCTTGCATCATATTCTAAATCCTCCTAAGAAATCTAATGCAAGAACATATGAGGTGAACTATAGTAGGGGCAATTCAGTAATGGGTATTCACAAATAAGTGACATGCACATTTGAAGTTTCATGTCTGTTGCAACAGGAAGGAAAATATCACAACCCAACCCTCCTCGCCAATACACACTTGTCTCCATCATTTATTTCAACACAATACCACACATGTCTTGTTGCTTATATTCTTGTTTGCCCTCATTGACGGTGGCAATGATGTTCACCTTGCGTCATATTTTAAATCATGAGAAAAAATTTGATGCAAGAACATAAGAGGTCAACTATAGGGGGGGGGGATTCAGTAATGGGTATAAAAAAGTGACATGCACATTTAAAGTTTGTTTGCTTGATGCAATGAAATATTTTGCTGCATGTGTATAACAACTTCTCACTTGTAGAAACATTGGGGATCCAAAGATAGATATATGTTGCATAGACTACGAAAGCTCTAGCTCAAGCAAACCTCACGAATTTAGAGTATATACATCTATATGTCGTGGTGGTATCAAGGCCGACCAGCCGCGTGCAATCCGCTACAAGCCCGCCAAGTCGCCTCCGGGGCATTCTTAATAGCCGTGTTTGGTCATGTCACCACACAAAGAAAACACCAGCTACTGCAATTAACTCTGATCAAGCACACACTGAGTAAAAAAAAAAGCTTTGCATAGAAAGTATATCTTACACGGACATAGCGACATACACGTAGTAGGCTAACATGAGCACCCCGTTTGTCTCTTCATCGTGAGATGCCGCTACCGCCCCATGGCCTCCTCCCCTTTAATGTCGTAACATCCCAAACATATTACTTGACTCAATGGACCTATTTTCAATATTTAATAAATTTATTTATGTTAGTGTGAATTGGTTTTTGTATTACTTTTCATGTTCCCAGTTTGAATCAAATTCAAATAGTTTCGAATTCAAAACTTCCAAACATTTGTGGAACAAATTTTTATGGGACCAAGTATAAATCTTGGGAGTCTAGGAAAATTGGTCCATGAAGTTTTCTAGTTTATTAAATAAATTGAGGGATTTCTGGTTTATTATTGGAAAAACTTTTCAACACCAAATTTGTTGTCTCTCTCCCTAGCCTCCGAACCGGCCCAGCTAGCTCCCTGGAAACCTAGCTCCCACAACTCTGCTCCTCACCCTTTACCTTGTGTCTTCCCTCAAGCGCTGCCACACAGACACATCGCACAGCACACCGCCACAACTCTGCTCCTCACCTTCCCCTCTCCCTCGTGTCTTTCCCTCGCGCCTCCTCATGCCTCACCAGCAAGACACCTCCATGAGTCCGGCAGCCCCGAGCGATGGCTTCGCCTCCTATAGCCACTGTGTTGGTCAGCTATCTCTTCACCCCGTGTAACACCCCAGATGTAATTTACCTTATATGTATCTCAACTCTTGCCGTTTCCGGCAAAGTTATTTTATTTCCTCATTGTCGGGTTTTTGTCTCCGTGTGTTATTATCTTTGTCATGCATCTCATATCATGTCATCATGTGCATTGCATTTGCATACGTGTTCGTCTCATGCATCCGAGCATTTTCCCCGTTGTCCGTTTTGCATTCCAGCGCTCCTATGTCCTTCGGTGGTCCTTTCTACCTCTTTTCGTGTGTGGGGGTTAAACACTTCCGGATTGGACCGAGACTTCAACTCGAGCTTCGGCACTCGTCGCTTCGGTATCAAAGGAAAGCTTCCCCCTAGATACGCGGGTCCTTTCAAGATCGTCAGCAAGAGAGGCGATCTCGCCTATCAACTCGAGCTTCCCTCCAACTTTGCAAATGTGCACGACGTGTTCCATGTCTCTCAGCTCCACAAGTGCTTCAAGACCCCTGACCGCACCGTCAACTTTGAAGACATTGATCTCCAATAAGACCTTTCTTATCGTGAGCACCCAGTTGCTATTCTTGAAGAAACTGAGTGCAAGACTCGCAACAAGTCAATCAAATTCCTCAAAGTCAAGTGGTCACACCATTCCGACCGTGAAGCCACCTGGGAACGCGAGGATCACCTCTGTTCTGAGTACCCGGAGTTTTTCCAGTCCTAGATCTCGGGACGAGATCCTTTCGTAGTGGTGGAGTGTTGTAACACCCCGGATGTAATTTACCTTATATGTACCCCAACTCTTGCCGTTTCCGGCACTAAGTTATTTTATTTCCTCGTTGTCGGGTTTTTGTCTCCGTGTGTTGTTGTCTTTGTCATGCATCTCATATCATGTCATCATGTGCATTGCATTTGCATACGTGTTCGTCTCATGCATCCGAGCATTTTCCCCGTTGTCCGTTTTGCATTCCGGCGCTCCTATGTCCTCCGGTGGTCCTTTCTACCTCTTTTTGTGTGTGGGGGTTAAACACTTCCGGATTGGACCGAGACTTGCCATGCGGCCTTGGTTTACTACTGGTAGACCGCCTGCCAAGTTTCGTACCATTTGGACTTCGTTTGATACTCCAACGGTTAACCGAGGGACCGAAAAGGCCTCGTGTGTGTTGTAGTCCAACAACCTTCCAAAGTGGCCCAAAACCCACCTAAACCTCCTCCATCATCTAGAGCGTTCGATCACGATCGCGTGGCCGAAAACCGCACTCCATTTGGAGCTTCCTAGCTCTCTCTACCCCTATATATAGATCCCCTTCCGAAAATCCCGGATCCCCTCGTCTCAAACCCTAAAAAAATCGCCCCGCCGCCACCGGACACGTCCGGCCGCCGCCGGATGAATCCCGCTGCTGCGCCCAGCCTATCAGCGCATGACACGTGGCGTGTCCGCCGCCCCCGCGCCGCCAGCCTGCCGGGCCCGCCTCCGGCCCCCGCGGCCCACATCGCCCGAGGGCCGCCCCTCGGCCTCCCTTCGCCTCGCGCCGCCGCCCGCTTCGTCTCCGGTCGCCGCCGCCTATTCTTCGGCCACCGCGACCTCGCCGGAGTTCATCTCCGCGCCGGCCGCCTCGACCTACCTCGCCGACGACGACCAAGGCCACCACCTCCTCCTCCGCCGCGCGGCGCCGTGGACTCGCCGTCCCCTGCCGCGGCCACCTCGCCGGCAGGGCGACCTCCTCCTCCGCCGGATCCCCATCACTGGCGACCTCAAAATCCGGCGCCGTCGTTCCTCGGGAGCTGAGCCACTACAGGGATTGGGCCGATCCAGATCTAGGAGTCTTCGGTTGACCTAATTTTCCCCCGAATCCTAGTTTTTTTTGCATTCTCTCTCATGCCATAACTCTGCATCCGTAGCTCCGATTCGTGCGTGTAGCACATAAAAATGTTCGTCTCGACGAGTACTTCATTTCATCTCATTGCATCATTTTCATTTGAGCTCATCTTGATGCCCGAAATGCTGTTGGAAGAGGGCTATGTGATGAATTTGTCAGATCTGTTTCAGCAAATAGCTATTTGTCATTTTTGCCATGTTTAATGTGTGCATGCTACGATCCTGAGCTCTACATGTGTTTTGTAGAATGCCATGTTATCTTTACAGGGGTGTATGCCATGTATTTTTGTGATATTTATGGTGACTAGCACAAGCTTGCAAAGTAGCGTAATCGGTAATGCTGATTTCAGGGACTTAGAATTTCACTAAGTCCTTGTCCTGATTTTGTTTTTATGCCATATGTTCATGTTGTTTTCTAGTGACCTGTGTCTCTTTTGAGGATGATCAGTAAGGATGTTTTGTTAATATTGTGGTGCTCTATCCATCCATGTATTTTTTGCATTTATAGAGCACCCTAGCTTGAGTCAATCGGGCTCTACTTTTGCTATAAAATGATCCTGGCAGATTGTTGACATGTTTAGCGATTTTGCCGAGGATGTTTCTATTGATCCGTGCATGCTATGTTGTTGTTCTTGCCATGCATAGCTCCTATGATATGTCTTCTTGATGTGTGTATGCTTAGTTGGTCATGCCATGCTCTGTAGTGAGTGCATCGAGCTCGTAAACATGCCTACTCGTTAACTTTTTTGCATGCTCCAGTTTTTCATTAAGTCTGAATCTGTTTATGTTTTTGCCATGTTCACATGCTTGCAATTGTATTTTCTGATCCCTTTTGGCTCAAGGTCACTAAGGGACTTTTATTAAGTGCTTTGAGTAGCTTCATGCCATGCCTTGATTTGCCATGTTAAGTTCCTGTAGCATGTAGTTTTCATGCTCTAAAGTGTGCTTCCTGATGATAAATTCCAGACTTGTGTTAATTTCACTGTCTGAAACCTGTTGTCATTTGCACTTTTGCCATGCTTGTTTGAACCTGTTAATGGATGAATTAGCCGTAGCTCAGTGTTCATCTTTTGTCAAGCTTCATGAGTGGATCCCTGCCATGTATTTTGTTGTCATGTTTGAGTGCTATAGCATATTTTTCTTGATGCATTTAGTTGGTCACTTGCTGATTATCGCAGACCGATGCCATATTTGTTTTGCTTGCCATTTCCAAACCGTGCATCCGATTCCGGTGATATTTATATCGATTTCAACCAAAATCACCTCACCTTTTCAGTGGCACTCTTTTATTTCCAAGTTGAGTCCAGGTTAAATCATTCCTTGTCAAGTCTTGCATTTGCATCACATACCGCATCCCGCATATCATACCATGTTTGCATCATGTTGTTTGAGCATTGCACGTGGTTGATTTTATTCCGTTTGCTTGTTGTTCTCGTTTGGGTAGAGCCGGGAGACGAGTTCGTGAACGAGGAGCCCGTTAAGTTCTCTTACGAGGATCAAGTCAACTCTGACAACTTTGCAGGCAAGATGACCATACCCTCGAAATCACTTCTATCTTTGCTTGCTAGATGCTCGCTCTTTTGCTATGCCTATGATACGATACCTACCACTTGCTTATCATGCCTCCCATATTGCCATGTCAAACCTCTAAACCACCATGTCCTAGCAAACCGTTGATTGGCTATGTTACCGCTTTGCTCAGCCCCTCTTATAGCGTTGCTAGTTGTAGGTGAAGATTGGAGATCGTTCCTTATTGGAAAATTGTTTATTGTTGGGATATCACAATATTATCTTGTTATCTTAATGCACCTATATACTTGGTAAAGGGTGGAAGGCTCGGCCTTTTGCCTAGTGTTTTGTTCCACTCTTGCCGCCCTAGTTTCCGTCATATCGGTGTTATGTTCCCGGATTTTGCGTTCCTTACACGGTTGGGTTATAATGGGAACCCCTTGACAGTTCGCCTTGAATAAAACTCCTCCAGCAATGCCCAACCTTAGTTTTACCATTTGCCACCTAGCCTCTTTTTTCCTTGGGTTTTCGGAGCCCAAGTGTCATCTTTATTTAAACCCCCCGGGCCAGTGCTCCTCTGAGTGTTGGTCCAAACTAGAGCCCCTTGCAGCGCCACCTCGGGGAAACTCGAGGGCTGGTTTTAGTTGTACGGATTGCTTATCTGAGTGTGCCCTGAGAACGAGATATGTACAGCTCCTATCGGGATTTGTCGGCACATTCAGGTGCTGTTGCTGGACTTGTTTTACCATTGTCGAGGATGTCTTGTAACTGGGATGCCGAGTCTGATTGGGGAGAAGGAATATCCTTCGTTGACCGTGAGAGCTTGTGATGGGCTAAGTTGGGACTCCCCTGCAGGGATTTGAACTTTCGAAAGCCGTGCCCGCGGTTATGGGCAGATGGGAATTTGTTAATGTCCGATTGTAGATAACATGAAACTTAACTTAATTAAAATGCACCAACCGCGTGTGTTACCGTGATGGTCTCTTCTCGGCGGAGTCCGAGAAGTGAACACGGTGTTGGAGTAATGCTTGACGTAGGTTGTTCTAGGATCACTTCTTGATCATAGTTGTTTGACCGTGCTTTTGCCTTCTCTTCTCGCTCTCTTTTGCGAATAGGTTAGCCACCATATATGCTAGTCGCTTGCTGCAGCTCCACATCATACCTTGCCTTACCTATAAGCTTAAATAGTCTTGATCGCGAGGGTGCGAGATTGTTGAGTCCCCGTGACTCACAGATTACTTCCAAACCAGATGCAGGGACCGATGATACCACTCCAGACGATGCGCTTGAGCTCAAGTGGGAGTTCGATGAAGACTCTCGCCGTTACTATGTGTCTTTCCCAGATGATCAGTAGTGGTGCCCAGTTGGGGCGATCGGGGACCGTGTCGCATGTGGGGGTTGATCTTTGTTTTGGTACCGTAGTCGGACCATGAGTGTATTGGATGATTGTAATGTTATTCATGTATTTGTGTGACGTGGCGAGTGTAAGCCAACTATGTATCTTTTCCCCTTTTATTTATTTACATGGGTTGTTGTGAAGATTACCTTACTTGCGACATTGCTTTCAATGCGGTTATGCCTCTAAGTCATGCTTCGACACGTAGGAGATATAGCCGCATCGAGGGCGTTACAAGTTGGTAATCAGAGCCTTCCCCTGTTGGGGAACGTAGTAATTTCAAAAAATTTCCTACGCACACGCAAGATCATGGTGATGTATAGCAACGAGAGGGGGGAGTGTGATCTACGTACCCTTGTAGATCGACAACGGAAGCGTTTGGTTGATGTAGTCGTACGTCTCCACGGCCCGACCGAGCAAGCACCGAAACTACGGCATCTCCGAGTTCTAGCACACGTTCAGCTCGATGATGATCCCCGGACTCCGATCCAGCAAAGTGTCGGGGAAGAGTTCCGTCAGCACGACGGCGTGGTGACGATCTTGATGTACTACCGTCGCAGGGCTTCGCCTAAGCACCGCTACAATATTATCGAGGACTATGGTGGAAGAGGGCACCGCACACGGCTAAGAATATGATCACGTGGATCAACTTGTGTGTCTAGGGGTGCCCTCTACCCCTGTATATAAAGGATCTAGGGGAGGAGGCCGGCCGGCCTTCTATGGCGCGCCAAGGAGGAGTCCTCCTCCTAGTAGGAGTAGGACTCCTACTAGGAGGGGGAAAGAAGTGGGGAGGGAGAGGGAAAAGGGGGGGCGCCGCCCCCCTCACCTAGTCCAATTCGGACCAGGGGGAGGAGGCGCGCAGCCCACCTCTGGCAGCCCCTCTCTCTCTCCACTAAGGCCCATATGGCCCATTACTTCTCTCGGGGGGGTTCCGGTAACCCTCCGGCTCTCCGATTTTCACCGAAATCACCCGGAACACTTCCGGTGTCCGAATATAGCCGTCCAATATATCAATCTTTATGTCTCGACCATTTTGAGACTCCTCGTCATGTCTGTGATCACATCCGGGACTCCGAACTAACTTCGGTACATCAAAACTCATAAACTCATAATATAACTGTCATCGAAACCTTAAGCGTGCGGACCCTACGGGTTCGAGAACAATGCAGACATGACCGAGACACGTCTCTGGTCAATAACCAATAGCGGAACCTGGATGCTCATATTGGCTCCTACATATTCTACGAAGATCTTTATCGGTCAGACCGCATAACAACATACGTCGTTCCCTTTGTCATCGGTATGTTACTTGCCCGAGATTCGATCGTCGGTATCTCAATACCTAGTTCAATCTCGTTACCGGCAAGTCTCTTTACTCGTTCTGTAATACATCATCCCGCAACTAACTTATTAGTTGCAATGCTTGCAAGGCTTAAGTGATGTGCATTACCGAGAGGGCCCAGAGATACCTCTCCGACAATCGGAGTGACAAATCCTAATCTCGAAATATGCCAACCCAACATGTACCTTTGGAGACACCTGTAGAGCTCCTTTATAATCACCCAGTTACGTTGTGACGTTTGGTAGCACACAAAGTGTTCCTTTGGCAAACGGGAGTTGCATAATCTCATAGTCATAGGAACATGTATAAGTCATGAAGAAAGCAATAGCAACATACTAAACGATCGGGTGCTAAGCTAATGGAATGGGTCATGTCAATTAGATCATTCACCTAATGATGTGATCTCGTTAATCAAATAACAACTCCTTGTTCATGGTTAGGAAACATAACCATCTTTGATTAACGAGCTAGTCAAGTAGAGGCATACTAGTGACACTCTGTTTGTCTATGTATTCACACATGTATTATGTTTCCGGTTAATACAATTCTAGCATGAATAATAAACATTTATCATGATATAAGGAAATAAATAATAACTTTATTATTGCCTCTAGGGCATATTTCCTTCAGTCTCCCACTTGCACTGGAGTCAATAATCTAGTTCACATCGCCATGTGATTCAACACTAAGAGTTCACATCACCATGTGATTAACGCCCATAGTTCACATCGTCATGTGACCTATACCCAAAGGGTTTACTAGAGTCAATAATCTAGTTCACATCATTTATGTGATTAACACCCAAAGAGTACTAAGGTGTGATCATGTTTTGCTTGTGAGATAATTTTAGTCAATGGGTCTGCTATATTCAGATCCGTATGTATTTTGCAAATTTCTATGTCAACAATGCTCTGCACGGAGCTACTATAGCTAATTGCTCCCACTTTCAATATGTATCCAGATTGAGACTTAGAGTCATCTAGATCAATGTCAAAATTTGCATCGACATAACCCTTTACGACGAACCTTTTTGTCATGTCCATAATCGAGAAATATATCCTTATTCCACTAAGGATAATTTTGACCGATGTCTAGTGGTCTACTCCTAGATCACTATTGTACTCCCTTGCCAAAATCAGTGTAGGGTATACAATAGATCTGGTACACAGCATGGCATACTTTATAGAACCTATGGCTGAGGCATAGGGAATGATTTTCATTCTCTTTCTATCTTCTGCCGTGGTCGGGCTTTGAGTCTTACTCAATTTCACACCTTGTAACACAACCAAGAACTCTTTTCTTTGACTGTTCCATTTTGAACTACTTCAAAATCTTGTCAAGGTATGTACTCATTGAAAAAACTTATCAAGCGTCTTGATCTATCTCTATAGATCTTGATGCTCAATATGTAAGCAGCTTCACCGAGGCCTTTCTTTGAAAAAATCCTTTCAAACACTCCTTTATGCTTTGCAGAATAATTCTACATTATTTCCGATCAACAATATGTCATACACATATACTTATCAGAAATGCTGTAGTGCTCCCACTCACTTTCTTGTAAATACAGGCTTCACCGCAAGTCTGTATAAAACTATATGCTTTGATCAACTTATCAAAGCGTATATTCCAACTCCAAGATGCTTGCACCAGTCCATAGATGGATCGCTGGAGCTTGCATATTTTATTTAGCACCTTTAGGATTGACAAAACCTTCTGGTTGCATCATATACAACTCTTATTTAAATCCATTAAGGAATATAGTTTTGTTTATCCATTTGCTAGATTTCATAAAATGCGGCAATTGCTAACATGATTCGGACAGACTTAAGCATAGATACGAGTGAGATACTCTCATCGTAGTCAACACCTTGAACTTGTCGAAAACTTTTGCGACAATTCTAGCTTTGTAGATAGTAACACTACTATCAGTGTCCGTCTTCCTCTTGAAGATCCATTTATTTTCTATGGCTTGCCGATCATCGGGCAAATCCATCAAAGTCCATACTTTGTTCTCATACATGGATCATATCTCAGATTTCATGGCCTCAAACCATTTCACGGAATCTGGGCTCATCATCGCTTCCTCATAGTTCGCAAGTTCATCATGGTCTAGTAACATGACTTCCAGAACAGGATTACCGTACCACTCTGGTGCAGATCTCACTCTGGTTAACGAGATTCGGTAGTAACTTGATCCGAAGTTACATGATCATCATCATTATCTTCCTCACTAATTGGTGCAGGAGTCACAGGAACAGATTTCTGTGATGAACTACTTTCCAATTATGGAGCAGGTACAATTACCTCATCAAGTTCTACTTTCCTCCCACTCACTTCTTTCGAGAGAAACTCCTTCTCTAGAAAGGATCCATTCTTAGCAACAAATGTCTTTCCTTCGGATCTGTGATAGAAGGTGTACCCAACTGTCTCCTTTGGGTATCCTATGAAGACATATTTCTCCGATTTGGGTTTGAGCTTATCAGGATGAAACTTTTTCATATAAGCATCACAATCCCAAACTTTAAGAAACGACAACTTTGGTTTCTTGCCAAACCACAGTTCAGATTGTGTCATCTCAACGGACTTAGATGGTGCCCTTTTAAATGTGAATGCAGCTGTCTTTTAATGCATAACCCCAAAACGATAGTGGTAGATCGGTAAGAGATATCATAGATTGCACCATATCTAATAAAGTACGGTTATGATGTTCGGACACACCATTACACTGTGGTGTTCCAGGTGGTGTGAGTAATGAAACTATTTCACATTGTTTTTAACTGAAGGCCAAACTCGTAACTCAAATATTTTACTTCTGCGATCATATCGTAGAAACTTTTATTTTTGTTACGATGATTCTCCACTTCACTCTGAAATTCTTTGAACTTTTCAAATGTTTCAGACTTGTGTTTCATCAAGTAGATATGCTCATTCTGCTCAAATCATCCGTGAAGATCAGAAAATAATGATACCTGTCGCGAGCCTCAATATTCATCGGACCACATACATCAGTATGTATGATTTCCAACAAATCTGTTGCTCGCTCCATTATTCCGAAGAACAAAGTCTTAGTCATCTTGCCCAGGAGGCATGGTTCGCAAGCATCAACTGATTCATAAAAGTCCATCAGCATGGAGTTTCTTCATGCGTTTTACACCAATATGACCTAAACGGCAGTGCCACAAATAAGTTGCACTATCATTATTAACTTTGCATCTTTTGGTTTCAATATTATGAAAATGTGTATCACTACGATCGAGATCCAATGAACCATTTTCATTGGGTGTGTAACCATACAAGGTTTTATTCATGTAAACAGAACAACAATTATTCTCTAACTTAAATGAATAACCGTATTGCAATAAACATGATCTAGTCATATTCATGTTCAACGCAAACACTAAATAACATTTATTTTAGGTTTAACACTAATCCCAAAAGTATAGGGAGTGTGCAATGATGATCATATCAATCTTGGAACCATTTCCAATACACATCGTCACTTCACCCTTAACTAGTCTCTGTTCATTCTGCAACTCCCGTTTCGAGTTACTATTCTTAGCAACTGAACTAGTATCAAATACTGAGGGGTTGCTATAAACACTAATAAATTACACATCAATAACATGTATATCAAATATACCTATGTTCACTTTGCCATCCTTCTTATCCGCCAATTACTTGGGGTAGTTCCGCTTCCAGTGACCAGTCCCTTTGCAGTAGAAGCACTCAGTTTCAGGCTTAGGTCCAGACTTGGGTTTTTCACTTGAGCAGCAACTTGCTTGCCGTTCTTCTTGAAGTTCCCCTTTCTTCCCTTTGTCCCTTTACTTGAAACTAGTGGTCTTGTCAACCATCAACACTTGATGTTTTTCTTGATTTCTACCTTCATCGATTTCATCATCATGAAAAAACTCGGGAATCATTTACGTCATCCCTTGCATACTATAGTTCATCACGAAGTTCTACTAACTTGGTGATGGTGACTAGAGAATTCTATCAATCACTATTTTATCTGGAAGATTAACTCCCACTTGATTCAAGCGATTGTAGTACCCAGACAATCTGAGCACATGCTCACTGCTTGAGCTATTCTCCTCCATCTTTTAGCTATAGAACTTGTTGGAGACTTCATATCTCTCAACTCGGGTATTTTGCTTGAAATATTAACTTGAACTCCTGGAACATCTCATATGGTCCATGACGTTCAAAACGTCTTTGAAATCCCTATTCTAAGCTGTTAAGCATGGTGCACTAAACTATCAAGTAGTCATCATATTGAGCTAGCCAAACGTTCATGACGTCTGCATCTGCTCCTGCAATAGGCCTGTCACCTAGCGGTGCATCAAGGACATAATTCTTCTGTGCAGCAATGAGGATAATCCTCAGATCACGAATCCAATCTGCATCATTGCTACTAACATTTTTCAACTTAGTTTTCTCTAGGAACATATCAAAAATAAAACAGAGGAGCTAAACGCGAGCTATTGATCTACAACATAGATATGCTAATACTACCAGGACTAAGTTCATGATAAATTAAAGTTCAATTAATCATATTACTTAAGAACTCCCACTTAGACAGACATCCCTCTAATCTTCTAAGTGATCACGTGATCCATATCAACTAAACCATGTCCGATCATCATGTGAGATGGAGTAGTTTCAATGGTGAACATCACTATGTTGATCATATCTACTATATGATTCACGCTCGACCTTTCGGTCTCCGTGTTCCATGCCATATCTGTTATATGCTAGGCTCGTCAAGTTTAACCTGAGTATTCCGCGTGTGCAACTGTTTTGCACCCGTTGTATTTGAACGTAGAGCCTATCACACCCGATCATCACGTGGTGTCTCAGCACGAAGAACTTTCGCAATGGTGCATACTCAGGGAGAACACTTATACTTTGATAATTTTAGTGAGGGATCATCTTATAATGCTACCGTCAATCAAAGCAAGATAAGATGCATAAAAGATAAACATCACATGCAATCATAATATGTGACATGATATGGCCATCATCATCTTGTGTCTTTGATCTCCATCTCCAAAGCACCGTCATGATCTCCTTCGTCACCGGCATGACACCATGATCTCCATCATCTTGATCTATATCAATGTGTCGTCACATGGTTGTCTCGCCAACAATTGCTCTTGCAACTATTGCTATCGCATAGCGATAAAGTAAAGCAATTATTTGGCGCTTGCATCTTATGCAATAGAGAGATAACCATAAGGCTTTTGCCAGTTGCCGATAACTTCAACAAAACATGATCATCTCATACAACAACTTATCTCTCATCACGTGTTGACCATATCACATCACAACATGCCCTGCAAAAACAAGTTAGACATCCTCTACTTTGTTGTTGCAAGTTTTGCGTGGCTGCTATGGGCTGAGCAAGAACCATTCTTACCTACGCATCAAAACCACAACGATAATTTGTCAAGTTGGAGCTGTTTTAACCTTCGCAAGGACCGGGCGTAGCCACACTCGGTTCAACTAAAATTGGAGAAATTGACACCCGCCAGCCACCTGTGTGCAAAGCACGTCGGTAGAACCAGTCTCGCGTAAGCGTACACGTAATGTCGGTCCGGTCCGCTTCATCCAACAATACCGCCGAACCAAAGTGTGAAATGATGGTAAGCAGTATGACTTATATCGCCCACAACTCACTTGTGTTCTACTCGTGCATATTACATCAACGCATAAAACCTGGCTCGAATGCCACTGTTGGGTAACGTAGTAATTTCAAAAAAATTCCTACGCACACGCAAGATCATGGTGATGCATAGCAACGAGAGGGGAGAGTGTTGTCTGCGTACTCTCGTAGACCGAAAGCGGAAGCGTTATAACAACGCGGTTGATGTAGTCGTACGTCTTCACGGCCCGACCGATCAAGCACCGAAACTACGGCACCTCCGAGTTCTAGCACACGTTCAGCTCGATGACGATCCCCGGACTTCGATCCAGCAGAATGTCGGGGAAGAGTTCCGTCAGCACGACGGTGTGGTGACGATCTTGATGTTCTACCGTCGCAGGGCTTCGCCTAAGCACCGCTACAATATTATCGAGGATTATGGTGGAGGGGGCACCGCACACGGCTAAGAGATCAATGATCAATTGTTGTGTCATGGGGTGCCTCCCTGCCCCCGTATATAAAGGAGCAAGGGGGAGGCGGCCGGCCTAGGAGGAGGGTGCGTCAAGGGGGGAGTCCTACTCCCACCGGGAGTAGGACTCCTCCTTCCCTTGTTGGAGTAGGAGAGAAGGAACGAGGGGGAAAGGAACAAGGAAAAGGGGGTTGCACCCCTTGTGCAATTCGGACCAGAGGGGGGCGCCTCCTTCCTTTTGGCCTCTCTCCTCTATTCCCGTATGGCCCAATAAGGCCCATATACTCCCCCGCGAATTCCCGTAACTCTCTGGTACTCCGAAAAATACCCGAATCACTCGGAACCTTTCCGATGTCCGAATATAGTCGTCCAATATATCGATCTTTACGTCTCGACCATTTCGAGGCTCCTCGTCATGTCCCCAATCTCATCCGGGACTCCGAACTCCTTCGGTATATCAAAACTCATAAACTCATAATATAACTATCATCGAAACCTCAAGCGTGCGGACCCTACGAGTTCGAGAACAATGTAGACATGACCGAGACACGTCTCCGGTCAATAACCAATAGTGGAACCTGGATGCTCATATTGGCTCACATATATTCTACGAAGATCTTTATCGGTCAAACCGCATAACAAAATACGTTGTTCCCTTTGTCATCGGTATGTTACTTGCCCGAGATTCGATCGTCGGTATCTCAATACCTAGTTCAATCTCGTTACCGGCAAGTATCTTTACTCGTTCTATAATACATGATCCCGCAACTAACTCATTAGTTGCAATGCTTGCAAGGCTTATAGTGATGTGCATTACCGAGTGAGCCTAGAGATACCTCTCCGACAATCGGAGTGAAAAATCCTAATCTCAAAATACGCCAACCCAACAAGTACCTTCGGAGATACCTGTAGAGCACCTTTATAATCACCCGGTTACGTTGTGACGTTTGGTGGCACACAAAGTGTTCCTCCGGTAAACGAGAGTTGCATAATCTCATAGTCATAGGAACATGTATAAGTCATGAAGAAAGCAATAGCAACAAACTAAACGATCAAGTGCTAAGCTAACGAAATGGGTCAAGTCAATCACATCATTCTCCTAATGATGTGATCCCGTTAATCAAATGACAACTCATGTCTATGGTTAGAAAACATAACCATCTTTGATTAACGAGCTAGTCAAGTAGAGGCATACTAGTGACACTTTGTTTGTCTATGTATTCACACATGTATTATATTTCCGGTTAATACAATTCTAGCATGAATAATAAACATTTATCATGATATAAGGAAATAAATAATAACTTTATTATTGCCTCTAGGGCATATTTCCTTTAGTACAAGCGTTGGTAGAAAATACAATTCTCAAGGTGCATATAGATATGCTATTATCTTGCTTCTAGAAAATGTAGCGCTCAAGATACATATAGATATGTCATTGTCTTGCTGTGAAATAGACTGCTTGGTTTGTTAGCTAGATCAGGAAACCTAAGCTTTCCAACAATTCCAATCTGGAAGCACAACCAGACCTCATAGCCTATAAAGATAAATGAAAGGCAATCAAACCATTGGCGAGAACTTCTGATTGCAGCTCTGAGAGAGCTCTAATCCATTTACAATTTGCCTAGAAATAAAATCAATCAACTGGAAACCAATCAACTATAATTTTCCTAGTAATATGCCTAGAAACAAGACCTCAATGGCATGCAGACCATCACCTTTCATATCCTTTTATCACATTAAACGATTGTTGCATTGTCTATGGATGAGCCAAAATTGCTATGCCCCTAGTTCTACAAATTAGATGCACAATAGATTCCCCATGCAGTCCAATACCACTGCAAATGAACAACAGAAATCCACATTAGTAAATACATCACGTACCCTGGTTAAGTAGTTAATTTTAAGCCCAAAAAATTAACACACTCCTGGCCAATGTGCACGATTAACCATGAGCTGTCACGTCCTTGCCAAGTGTCCTCGTCCCACTCTTCCACTTGGCGCGAGGCTTCAACAGGACCTGCACGACCTATCCATCAGCGCATTGACAGGATTGTTACCAAAATTCTTGTTCCTGCAATCAAGCGGGAGGAGTACCGTGTAAAATTCCGGCATCCTGCTGTTGTGACAAGAATGCATCCTATAACAAAAATGTATCCGACATCCTCAATCTCAAGCTAGAAATAGACACGAGTCTCTTACTTACTATGACAAAGTTACCAATATTTTTATTATTAAATTAAGACACAAAGCCTCGGGATTGACATGAGTAACACGAAAGACCTTGGGAAATATGAAGAAATTAGGCACACTATTTTGTGCATGACATGAAGTAGAAGTAAAAAAGTCAAAACGTCTCATCTGGTGTTCAGTTCTGCATACCAAGGTTGTAGTTATACAAGTACAACAATTATTCAGACAAGATCAGCAAGGAGATGAGAGGATGCCCTCACAATTATTCTAAAAATTGGTAGTTGGAGTCAACTTTCTTAATTCTATGTGCATGCATATTCAAAACAACATGGAGAATCGTTGTAGGTTGGCTTGGGAGTACCTTTGCAACATGGAGAATCGGTGTAGGTTGGCTTGCTGAATTCTGTGTGCATGCATATTTTGCAGTTGATTATGCAGCATCCTCGTGGTGCAATTCGTTGGGAGTACCTTTGCCACCTCATCTGTAGAAGATAATACTCCCCCCCCCATACTAAACACTGAACACCGCAATATCAAAGAGATCTCTGTTGGGGTCAAACACTTAAAGGTACTTTTGTTGTCGTTGCTAATTTATGAATATCAATATCATCAATGGACCTAGTTGGGCGGATGTAGGAATAGCTATACTACGAACCTTGTCTGAAATAATTGTGCAACTAATTTCCCACGAAGATAATTGAATTTTCTTGCATTGAGGAAAGAATAGTCCACATCGACCAAGCACGGTTGCAATGGGTTGTCAGTCCCACACATGCTGATAAGCCTCTGTTGTATCCTAATCTAAGCAGCAGGCTAATCACCTGATGATCTGAAAAGATGACATGAATGTTCAGAGCTTGCAGGTGCAATTCTACCACTGTCTTCAGACCAACCTGCAGAGCAACCTGCACAATCCATCCATCAGTGCATTAACTAGATTATCAAAGTTGCCGACTTCGGTGTGTGACTGGGCACCGACGATCGCTACAAGGAAGATGACAACATCAATGGCGGCGGCGCAAGTTACTGATTAGAACATATGGGTGAGTGCGTGGAAGACAATCAAGAGAAGAGATTAAAGATGATCTCACTAGCGAGGTGTCAGTCCTTGGGCGTCGCTTTTTGTGCTGGTAGCCTTTCACGTGTCACCGGGTCGCTGGCAATGGCATAACAAGGGCCGGTCGCATGACACGGTGCCTACGAGGTCATCCCTCTCCTCCGTGCAGCCCTCCGCCATGAACCTCCTCCTCTCCAATGGGATCTGGCCGATGAACCGGCACTAGTGCGAGGAAGGCATCAAATCTTCATGGATCCGATGACAACAAACCTTGTTCCTGCTACGGAGACCTTGATCTAGACATCGACGGTCATGGGGCAAGCCAGGGCGGTTCTCCTTGCGGAGGCAAAGAGAGATGAGGGTCGCCTCAGAGAAGGATAGGCACGTCGAGAGCCCGGTGTGAGGCTGAGCGGAGGGTGGGTCTGCAGGCGCCGCCGATGCAGGGGAGGGGTGCGACCGTCGCCACCGCCTTGATCCGTTAGATCGGTCGGGGAGGGGAGCTCCTGGACTTGGACGAAGGGGGAGGCCGAGACCCACCTAGGCCAGGCGTGTGGTCGCCTCCCGATGTGCATGGTTGCGGGGGGTGGCGCCGTGGCGGCTGGCTGAGGAGGGAGGTTGCGGTGGTCGGCTGATCCGTAGGGGCAGCGGCACGGGGAGGGAGGGCTTGGGAGTTGGGAGAGGTAGGTTGGGGATTGGGGTCCTCATCCGATTTTTTTCGTTGTGTGCGAGGGGGCCTTGTTCGCTCAATTTGTTCGCCGCGTGGGACGGGATTACGTGCGAGGGGCCTTGTTGGTTGGATTTTTTTAACTGCGAGGGTTTTCTTTCGTGAAGTGAGAGGTAAAAGCAAGGGAGTAATGGACGGTGGGAAGAAGGAAGAGGGACGAAAAAAACAAGACAAAGGTGGGAGGTGGGAGGTGGAACGAAGAAAAACCGAACGAAAATAAACCATAGCAGGCTACAAGTGCTACATTAGAAGTAGAGAAAAAAGATTAAGTAGGTACATAGAATGCTTTAATAATAAGATTTCTTTATTATGATTACACATTGAAAAATTAAATCGGTTATTTGTTTCCTAATTGATGTGATTGAGCAATTTTTCTTAAAATCAATTGTTTGTTTCCTAACTAATGTGATTGATCGATTCAAGGTAATATTAATTAATTTAGATTTGATCTTTAGAGATTGATCCTAATTGATTCTTTCACATAAAGACATTACTAAATAATTTACCCCAGTATGGAAAGTTCTGATTTATTTAGATTTTCTTCGTTGTGTGTTGTTTGTTTCCTAATTAATGTGATTGATCGATTCAAGATAATATTAATTAATTTAGATTTGATCTTTAAAGATTGATTCTGATTGATTCTTTCACATAAAGACATTATTAAATAATTTACGCTGGTATGAAAAGTTTTGATCCGTTTAGATTTTTTTTCGTTGTGTGAGAAGATGACATGAACATAAAGCAGTAAGGTGGGGGTGAGAATAAAAATACAGACGAAAAAAACTGTGTGAATGTCATCCTACCAACTGCTCCATTAGAAATGAAGATGTTCTATGACCGTTTCCATCATTGATTCCATACTTTCTTAAGATCAGAATTGTACGACTAGTTTACACTTTCTGGGACGGCCGAGTGATAGCCTGATAGGTACTGAGCATCGAAGCCAACTTATACGTCAATCCAGACATCCAGCAGTCTCTCAGTTTCGTGTCCAAGTACAGCAGACAAGGGAGCGATATGGACCCGGCCGGCGCGGGGAAGGGCACAGCGGCGGCTGTGTGCGTGACGGGCGCAGGAGGCTTCATCGCCTCGTGGCTCGTGGAGCGCCTCCTCGCCGGAGGAGACTACGTGGTGCATGGCACCGTTCGTGACCCCAGTAAGATTTGCTTTTCTTGAGATCCCTTGTGCTCCCTCTTTTTCATATTAGTTGTCGCTTAAACGGATGTATTTAATACTGAAATACGTCTAGATACATCTATTTCAGAGACAACTAATATGGAAGGAAGGGAGTAAGTTTTTGCGAGCATGTTAGTAAGATGCGGATCTGTCCGTATGTGCAGGCGACCCCAAGAATGATCACTTGAGGACGTTGGACGGCGCCGGCGAGCGGCTGCGGCTGTTCAAGGCCGACGTGCTGGACTACGCGAGCGTGGCCTCCGCCGTGGCCGGCTGCGCCGGCGTCTTCCACGTCGCTAGCCCCTGCCCCGCTGCCAAATCCACAAACCCCGAGGTAACACCCCGACTGTCAAGTCTGTAACACACAAGGGCCAGCCGTTGTGCCTGTACTTTTTGGGAAATTTTACGGTAGTAATTGGTTGCACGGCCACGACGCAGGTGGAGCTGCTTGCCCCGGCGGTGGCCGGCACGCTGAACGTGCTCCGGGCCTGCCGGGAGGCTGGCGTCCGCCGCATCGTGGTGGTGTCGTCGGCTGGCGCGGTCTTCATCAACCCCAACCCGCCAGAGGGCCCCACCATGGACGAACACTGCTGGTCGGACGAGGAGTACTGCAGAGCCACCGAGGTGAATTTTCATCGCCTCTAGAGAACATCTTGACCCGCGAGATCATCTTACATTCTTGGTTGATCTCTGTTGTTTCTTAGAGCTGGTACTGCCTCTCCAAGACGCTGGCCGAGCGCGAGGCCTGGGCTTACGCGGAGAAGACTGGGTTAGACGTGGTGACCGTGTGCCCGCCGCTGGTGCTCGGGCCTCTGCTGCAGCCCACGGTGAACACCAGCAGCCTGTTCCTCATCAGATACCTGAAATGTAGGCTACCCTTTCACATTCAGATAAATAAAAACGCACTGCGATTATAAGCTGCGTTTGAATTGATTTTGATGTATCTGCAGGCGACGGCGTGGACGCCATGGACGACGGGGTGAGGAACATGGTGGATGTCAGGGACGTCGCCGACGCCCTTGTGCTGGCGTACAAGAGCCCGGAGGCGGCCGGCCGCTACATCTGCAGCGCACATGCCAGGAAGGTGTCCGAAATGGTTTCCGTCGTCAGGAGCCTGCATCCCAACCTGAACTATCCAAACGAGTAAGCGCATCACTTAATCGATCTGTGCAAATTGCAAGCCGAGTATGAACTCTCGGGATTCTGACGACGGGGATAATGAGTTTGGCAGGTTCGTTCAGCTGGTGGGGGATGAGAAGGTGTTAAGCTCCGAGAAGCTGCAGAGGCTGGGGTGGAAGTTCAGGATGTTGGAGGAGACGATGAAGAACAGCGTCGAGTCCTACATATTTGCAGGCATACTGAGCTGAGCTTGGCCATGGTGTCACCGAATAAATAATTTTACCCATACAGGGATGTACCAGTAGGCAATCCACTGTTTTCGTCAAGATCCGTGCAGGTTTTATACTCTATTTAAAGAGAGAGATGGAGTGAAGAAAACGTGCATGCATGCATTCACTCACGCCATATATATGACATGCATTTTATTTCTATCCTCATATTTTTAATGACTCATATCTTTTGAACCGAATGTCCATTATTCAAACGTTTTGGATATTTCAATTTGTGGTGACATGACCTTCAGAACAAGATCAGTTTCGGATATGTTTTAAATATATTTTATTTTATATGTTTCAATTATCTCTAAAATAAATTTCATAAAACATTAAATTGTTTCATTATTTCATAAAAGTTTTTTCTAATATTTTGCTCATTTTCACAAACTGGAATATGGAACTCACAAAGACACAAATATATTTGATATAGTAGTAAATTCAACACAATGAAACAACCAAGTTCTCATATTTCAAATAACTAATTTCACATACTTTGGCACGGGGAAATAAGCACCTTGACAAACACATTAAAAAAATTGAGTGAAATATGTGGACAACAACTTAGACGTGTTTGAAATAGTCAATTTTACATATTTTAAGTAACCTATTTCACGTATTTCACTATTTTTTTTATTTCAATTATCTTTTAAATCGCTTTTATAAAACATAAGATTGATCCGCTATTTCATAAAAGTGTTTTTGACTGTTTCGCTAATATCAGCTAAAAAAACTATTTCACTCATTCATAAAACACATTACTCTCATTTGCAAATACCAATTTCACTGCAAATTTATTAAATATATTGAAATGTATTCCGCTCATTAAAACTATCAGTTTCAAACACTGAAAAATTAGTTTCACAGCAAAAACTAGTTTTATTTCACTTTATTCAAATAACTTATTTCACTCATTTCAGAAAACACACTGCACTCATTTACGAAATATAGATTTCACCCATTTCACTAGTTTCAGAAAACACATTACAATCATTTTCAGAAAACGTATTACACTCATTTCACTAGTTTCCAAAATAAGTATTTCACAAATTTGAAACAACGCATTTCACTGATTTGGAAAACTGATTTCACTCATTTCGACAATTGATTTCAATCATTTCGAAAATTGTAATTTGAAATGAGTGAAATTAATTTTTTTGATATGACTGAAATAGACAAATTAAACTAGTTTAAATATATTCAAGATTGGTCTCATTCTAAACATCTTATGTTCAATAATTTGAATATATGAAAATTTTAAATAATAGAACAATGTTGTAAAAAATATTGGCCATCTAAAAATGTAAACAAAAATAAAATGCATGGACTTGTTTGAGAGAGAGGAGAGATGTCGCATGCATGCGTACATCCCACTGCAAAAAGTACCGCCACTCCTTACATGGATCCTATTAATCTAACATTGATTTGACTATATACAAAAGATTAACTGCCACAATACATGGTTATACATATGAGTGGGTACCACTTAAACACACATCACAAAGCATGTGAACGGTGGATGGTTAGCCGGTGGCTCCTGGCACCGGTAAAAGAGACTTTGCGATGGTGTCACTGATGTGCCCAAGGTTGTGCGCGGAGCGTAACCAGGTGGGAATTTTGTATCCTAAAGAGCGCTGCAGATGTGGCGCTAGTTTCAGCTCAAGAAGGTCACGGTAGCTAATGCGATGATCAAACGGTAGCATGAAATTGTATTGATCAAACTAGTGTGACAAATAGTACCACAATAGCTATATGTAAGTTGACCGAATTTGCAATTTGAATAAGTCAGTTTTCTGGGAGAAGGAGCGGTTGAAGGAGGAAGAACAAAAAAGAATGGTCGTTGAATCTTAATCTAATGGCACAAAAAATGACTTATCCACAATAACTTTTTAGACAACTTGGGTATAGCCGGTCCGAAAATTACCCATGTTTCGTAAGCTATTCACATTCCAGATATGATAGGCAACACAAGATACAAAGTTTCATGACCATTTGTATCTTTTTTATAAATGATGTTTGACTCGCATTAAAATAATACAAGGATCATAAGTATGCATTGGCCTCCGCAAATTAGTATGCATACAAACATTACTTGAATGCCACTACATGTACATGTGAAGAAATGATTAAGAGAATTGTATTTGCGAAAGAATGACAACACCAACGCACACACAAGAAATAAAAAAAAGATGTCAAAAAGTCTCGTCGAAACAAACTAGCATGCGGCAGCAGCCATCAACATCATCCACTAATTATGGCATCACTCAGACCGTGGGAAAGGTATTTCAACATCGATGCCTCAAAAATGGGATGACGCGTGAGTGTTGCCGTTGCCAGATCCGACCACAAAGGCTAGATCTTGGTTTTTCACCCCTAAGAGGAAGTTAGAGCAAACTTCAGACAATGCCTTCCACAAGGGTCCCCTATGGTCATTTGCATTTTGCGTCTTAGTTGATTACTTGTCTAATCTTTCCTCAAGGTATCTTCTCTTTCTATGTTCTTTTATGTATTTCTTTGGTCTGGTTATTTCAAATCATTCAACCGCAATCGTAACTCTCCATCTTATACTTAAAGCTTGAACATTTCCAATGTTTCAATGAGCATGAAAAAAATCATGGGATTTGTGGATTGTTCAAAGAAAGAAGAAAATTATGGACATAGCGATGTCGTGACACAAAATTCATCTTGAGAAAAAACTGCAAGCACGGGTGAGGATACTAGTGATGTCCTTTTAGATTCGGACAACATGCATAATCAAGAGAAATTCATACGGCGTAGCTAGAGAATGAGCAAAGTAGACGCCGTAGTGTACTTGCCCAATCTTTTACTGTGCGACTTCAATGATGCACTTGCAATTAGTATCGCGGCACTCACATTCAAAATCGATGAAATCACACGCACGCACGCATGCACCCACCTTGATGAAAAGTGCAAGTGCATGGACAATCCTCCAAAAATCAACAACAAATTAGAGATGAGTGTCTCCAATCTCCGCCAAAAACACACAGATGGCCCAACAATAATAAGTGCATGGACTATCCTCCATCTCTCAGCATGCTCTCATCGCCCCTGCTGGAGGGCACTGACGTGTAGAGTCTGTAAAGATCCATTTCGAGATTAGGTTGATGATTGTTTGGTTTGTAGGGGGACTAGTCCCCCTGTGAAACTAATTTATCCATCATAAATACACATAATGGACAAGAATCTCCACTCTTATAAAAAACAGAGTTGATGATAATGATGTGCCTGCCATCCTGCAATATAACATGTCCAATTTATACCTGATGGATAGGAAGAAAACTACGGCAATTTTGCAAAAAGATACCCACACCCCTCTCCACATTTGCAAATAAGGTCTTCCTTCGTTCATCATTTTATCTCACAAGATAAACTACTCATACAAATGCATCTTGATGTTACATGCAACGCATGGGCATCTTGCTAGTAACACTAACATGCAAAACAAACGATATGACGACTCAAGCAAGACAAACATAGATTAGACCTGCATAACTGATAAATAAAGATCTTTTTACCATGAATCAGTGAGTAAGTTTACAACTCATTGTACAAACTGGACGATACCCCGTGTGTTCTACGAAAATCTTGTTTAAAACGCATAAATAAGTGTAAAGAAACTAAAACTAATGTAAGAGTATTTTGCATGACTAAGTTTCTAAAAAAATGGCATACATGGGTCGACGAGGTTGCATGTTTTCCATGAACAAACCAATGTAAAAACAAACTTCTAACTATATGCATAACTTGGTGATGTGACATTGTTGCATGGATAGTGAGGTACAAGTATTTAGGAATAGAGAATACCTAGAACAAGGAGTGACATTCAGGCGATGCAACTTTTATACCTAAACGTGGGGAAATGGTTTAGCGACAGGGAGAGCACATTGAGAGCAAGAAATTTGTTTTTACTTTATAGTTAATTTGTTTTTCATTTTTGTTTATATGTTTTCACCTTTTTATGTTTCTCTTTATGCGAGATATTAATATTTTTGTTTTTTAAAATGTGTGAACACTTTTTAAAAAATCATGATTATTTTATAAAAAATATGAATAGTTTTTAAAATTATGTGAAGTCTCTAAAATTGCTTATATTTAGGAATGGAGGGAGTACATATTATTTTTGTGTAAATATATTTCATATTCACGATTTCTTTTTGAGAAATCTCGTTTCTTTATTCATTCATAATAATGTTCATAGGTACCCGGTTTGGGTCATGTGGGTTTTCCAATCAAACATGTCGCCCGGGCCCTAAATTACAAGCAAACTTGGCGAGATTGTGTGCTTCAAAATTAAAGTTTTTACGCTCATGAACAAAAGAGCAAGAAGTAAAGAAATTGCTACGATCTACGAACATATATAGCGTGATTTATATCGTTTGTTTATTTTATCAAAATTCCAGAAAACCTCATACCTATGTGAATGGGCCACGCTGACCTCTCGGGCCGTTAAGCCCACGACACTCGCTCCCCGCACTATAGCAACTCCCGGCGCCGCCTCCTCCCCAACGCGTCGTCCCGTCGAGCGCCACCGCACTGGTTTCCTCGCCGTCGCGCGCCACCTCTGCTCTCCCATCCGCCTTCACCATACGCTTCCGGCCCTGCTACCCTCGCTCTAGGATTCCTTCGCGGGCGCCGCGGCCCGTCCTCTGGAAGCGGATCGGAGGCGGCGAGCGGGCGGGGAAAGCGGCGGCTAGAGGAGATGCTCAAGTTCCTGTCCAGGGTTGTGGTGGAGTACAACCCGCTCGACCCGCGCAAGGCGGCGGCCGTGGAGCTCCTCGCGCAGTGCAACGGCCGCAAGGCCAAGGACTCCAACCCCACCTGCTCCGTCGAGCTGCGGCGCCTGCCCTCCCCGGCCGCGGCCGAGGACCCCAAGGCCCAGCCGCCCCCGCGCGTCCTCGTCACCTACCTCAACGGCGCCGAGGAGGCCTTCGTCGCCGCCGACGGCGCCACCGCGCAGGGCATGCGCGACCAGATCCTCGCCCGCGGCCGCCTCCTCGAGACCGAGCAGCTCTTCCGCGAGGCCGGCGAGAAGTGGCCCGTCGTCATCCCCGAGGAGGAGCTCGGCATGTCATTCCCCGGCATCAAGGTGCCTCTTCTACTCCTGTTTCGTTAACTTCACTTTCTGTCGAACACCTTGCGTGCGTGCGCGTTGTGTACTGAAATCCCTCGTCCAAACATTGGAATACAGACAGTTGCTTACGTCGTCGCTCTTTCAACCTGTATATGTGGTCATGGAACCCTTTTTACAATGCATAACATTCTTATGTGCGTCAGAGTGTTATGCTATTATTCACGTGTAGAATGGATAAGTAGGATTATTACAAATTTTAAATTTATGTTTTGGTTAATTAATACAGATGTAGCGTTACCTGTGTTGTGCTTTGGCTGTAGACTTTTATCATGTTTCACATATATCACCTGAGGCATATTTGTCTATGTATGCTGGATGCTCATTTCGGTTGTATTGCTACTGTTGGGTTTTATCTAGCCTCTTTTACCTTCCTTCTTTTCATCAAACATTGCTAACATTGTGTAATTTGTTCTCTTCAACATTTTGTATGTTGGGTGATTATATAGCTGGTCTGCAATTATTGCTCATTTCATTGAGTACCGACTAACGTGTATGCATACTTATTTTTTTCTGGCCATGAATCACTTCACCGGTTGATTGTGTGCATGTGTACTTGGAAAATCATTGGAAATGACATTAAAATGCATGATCCTTTCTAGCTGCTGCATAAAGTTCAGGTTCTTGTATACCCGTTTGTCAAGGTGTACTGTGTTTTTTTTGTAAGAAAACGTCAAAGTGTACTATTTATGTGCAACTTGATAAATATCGTTTGGCATTTAATCCAGTTCTATAAAAGGAATTAGGATCACCACTGGTTTTAGCATTTACAATCCAGTTCGGTAAGGGGAACTATGACTGCAATCCCATAAGCTGGTAATATGCTTAGCCCTGGCTCATGGACATACTCTTTTGTAGTCATTCATAACATTGGAAGTAAAAAACTGGGTTTTGATTTTTAAAGTCAATAAGATGACATGTTGACCGTTAACTTTAATTGCATATTAGATCTCTTTAACCATCATTCATATGGTTTGGCTGCATGCATTTGAGGGTATCATCATTCTTTTTAGCTGTCGGTAGTATCAGTTATTATTTTGTTCTTATTTTTAAAAGATGTCTACTAATCTTAGCAGTACCTTTATTTGGGTGTCCATAGGGCAGTCAAGCAAAAACACCTATACACCATTTTGACTTCTTTTTTTTCTTGTTTTGTTCACCTACTTGTTAGTTGGTTTTATATATTGTTTATATAAGCTCTCTCAGGGTATAATTTGTATTCCGTAGGTCGCAGTTCCATGATTTGTCTAGACATTTTGATGTTCCACTCCTACAGAAACGTGTGCCTAGGTGCTTCTAGGAAAGAAATACTTACGTACTATCCCTAGCTCTTGACATTTTTTATTGAGAGAATACTGCTTTGGTTCATTACATTTGTAATAAGACATAAACATGTTCTTTTTCATTAATGCAGTAGTTAGTCATCCTGCCTGTTTTGTCAGAAAAAATAAATTGCATGAGCATATTGAGTGGCCATTTTGCATGCCTCCTCAGTCAACCTTTTACATAGGATTCTTACCTTTTTAGGAACACCTTTATTTAATCTGGATAATAAAGAGTGATTTGTGTTCCTAAATGCAGATAAATTTTAGTTTCTAAAGAATTTCCAATCTGCATAAGTAGAACCTGAACATAGTTTGATTTTAAATTTACTATAATCAAGCATGGTTTCATTTGTCATAACTTAGTAACATTATTATTGAAGTTGTTTTAAAACTAGTTTAGACTCTGCCATTAGTAGAAGAAGACAGTATGATATGTAACATGTACTTGCATGGCTATGGTTATCTTTCGAGGAAGAGTTTACTAATAATTGGATTGAACTTCCATGTGGTTCTCTTGGGCACAAGATTTCCATTGAAATACTCAGAAAACCATCTGTGCATTGCACACTACTTCCTGGACTCTAGATAACACTTATTTTCTAATTACCCGCTTGTATTCTTACCTGACATATAACTATTTTAACCAGACATTTGTCTTGGGCATGAGTTTTGTAAGTACATAATGAAATGCACATTGCAAGCTCCAATAGTTCCTGGGTATCATATACGTACTTTCTAATTGCCCATACTGTTACCTACGTATACAGTACATACATACTTCTGTATGTTGTGTATGACAGTGCATTTCTTCTGCTTGCGGACCCTTTATTCTTCACAGTAGCACTGTTAGAGTACGTAATGGGCCTAATGGGCCTGGGCCGGCGGTATAGCCCGTTAGTCTTAGGGTTAATTAGAGATAAGGGTCGCTTGCTTAGGGGTCAAGTAAGCCTTGCTGGGGAGTCAAGTAAACCTCTCTATATAAGGCGAGGAGATGTATCAATCTAATCAAGCAAGAATTAAGAAGGAAATCCCTTCCCTCTTGCCCGGCCGTGGGGGAAAAGGCCCCCGGCCGGCCCTCTCACGCCCTCCTTCTAGCAGCCACATAACAATCTGGTATCAGCTTTCCCGGATTCGATCATGTCCAGCCCTCCACCGAGTTCTTCCCACCCGCCGCCGCCGCACACCTACCCGCAGCCACCAGTGTCTTCATCAGCGCTGCTGCCCCACACAGCAGGCGCGCCGGCATTGGGCGTGCTGGCGTCCTTAGGGGCGATTGCATCCTCTACCCCGGCGCCGTCCGCTCTCGTCCTCACCCCGGAGCAGATGACAGCCGCAATCCTGGAATTATGGCAGGCCGTGGAGGGCATCAGGGCCTTCCTCGTCGGGCCCTATGTGCCCCAGCCGCATCCCTAGCAGCCACCTCCTCCGCCGCCACACCAACAGCAGCTACCCCCGCCGCCGCCGCCCTCGGACGCGACCACGGCGCCGGTCATCTCGTACCATTATGGGATGCCCTACGACGGGACTGCGACGACCTCGTTCCCATCAGCGCCGCCGCCGTCCCAGGGCGTCCCCATCCAGCAGATCAAGTTCCCGCCATCGCCGTCACCGCTTCCGGCTTGGATCGCTACCCGCCACGGTCGGCGGCGGTGAGGCTGCAGGCTGCTGCGTGCTGCCTCCTAGCGCGTCGGCGTGTACGGGAGATGCGTGGTCTGCAGCTGTCGTTCCTCCCAGTGGCGCTTCGCTGCGCAAAGGACCTCGATCTCGTCTGCTGCGTCGGGGATCTTGGGCATGCTGTTTTCCCCACGGACAGCGACCTCAAAGTCTACGACATTGGCGGTTGGGGAGGGCGCACCCCTCCTCGCCATTCTCCATCGAAAGCCCTCCACTCTTCTCTGTGCGGTGCAAACCAACAGCCGTCCGGCGGGGAGAAGGCATGGTGTCACCGACAGGAGCGCACCGCGTAGCACCACTGCATTCCGCCGCCGGCCGCCGCGAGGGCGCCTCTGCTGGTCGCTCTTGCGACCACTTCCAGGTGGCCATACACATGCACTCCTTTTGTCCAGATGGTGGGATCCAGGTGGCTGTACATGTGCACGTCCGACGTGCGGATGGTGTCCACTTTATGTTCAGGGGTCCAAAATAAAGCGTCCCGGTTCATTTGAGGTTGAGAGTAATAAAACAAGCCGAGATGTAAAAGGCTTGTTTTTAGGTGTTAGGTTTGTGTTGCGTCGAGTCATGGTTATAAGTTGGTTAGGTTGCAGCTCGAGGACAAGCTGCATGTCCAGATAGGGTGTAGTGAGTACTTAATGGGCCTAATGGGCCTGGGCTGGCGGTATGGCCCGTTAGTCTTAGGGTTAATTAGAGATAAGGGTCGCTTGCTTAGGGGTCAAGTAAGCCTTGTTGGGGAGTCAAGTAAACCTCTCTATATAAGGGGAGGAGATGTATCAACCTAATCAAGCAAGAATTAAGAAGGAAATCCCTTCCCTCTTGCCCGGCCGTGGGCGAAAAGGCCCCCGGCCGGCCCTCTCGCGCCCTCCTTCTAGCAGCCACATAACGAGCACAGAATTTGATTTGATGCTGTTGCCAGATGTGTTTCACACACCAAATGTTATTTTCCTTAAAAAGAATGATATTCTTGTTTCCACCATTTTATTTCCTTTTTTCCTATAATTGAATGAAATTCACTACACATACTTATCTCTGGTTGCTGCCAGCCTGCCATGCCCACTTTCATGTTTGAAGAAGCATATTTGTTCCTGTTGGGCCACGGTTTATGCCATTGATGTGCTGGAGAGTCATTTACACGTAAAATTTAGGAGTTATGTACTTCTCATTTTGGTGATGTTTAGATGCAATATTCTCGAGATATCTAAGTCATATGCAGTCACATTGCTCCTAGAGATTATCGGTTTCAAAGTGCGGGTGCTATTTCTAGTTTTGTTTATAGTCTCAATGATACCATGGACATGCATGGTAGATTTTTTTTTCTTCTTATACAGATGTTCCCCATCATTGTATTAAACCCTTGTGTTCCTAGGGGTTAAGAAAAAACATACTAGTCTGTTCGAAAATAGTTGACGTGGTTTTAGAACGGAGGGAGTGCATATTTACAAGATTGATTGCTTTATTGAATTGAGGTGCTCCTTGGCATACCCGCGTCATTCATGGTAGGTCGGGGTGTTTTTGGTACACTTGTTTAAGTTGCTTGTGAGCAATCCCATCTTAGTCACTTGTTAGTAGCACCGGAAATTGGTAGGATCACAAGGTGGACTGGGCATCCCCATCTTTATGGGACTGAAATATATGTGATGTGAGTAATTTGGGTTATGCTCGAATTTTCAATTAAATTGACCAGGCTCTTGTGATGTGGGCGATTTGGATGCATGCTTGAATTTTCCATCCGATGTACCAGACCTTCTATTATTCAGTACTTTGGTACTCCCTCCGATCCATATTAATTGAGCGTTAATTAATTTGGATCGGAGGGGGTATGAGTTTGTTTTCCTCCTCTCGTGAATTCTCAATGAGAATCTTGATATATGTTTTTACTTTGCAGCCAAAGAAAGCCGAGGAGAAGCCCCAGGCTTCGTGATCCAGGCAGGGCTCTTTCAGTCTGGCGTGGTTAACTAGGAGTATGTCTGTTCTCTCGCATTTGGGAGCTTGTCTGCAGGTCTTCATTGGCTAGTTCAGGTTCAGGGCATGTCCCTTGTTCTTTTCCCTTTTCTCGGAACATGCCATGCTGAGTAGCCCATTGGTGTTGATTTTACAACCCTGTTCTGAACGATCAACTGTGAACCAGTTTATTCAGAATAAGTTTGCTCTCTGCTCTTGTAGCGGTATTCACTGCGCATTTCTCTAAAGTCTGAGATGAAGTGCTGTAATCATGTTCGTAGCATCAGTTTCAACACGGGCCCTTGTTGTACCAGCATCGGCTGGTGATTTGAGCCCAGTGGCCGCGCTTGGAATCGTTGTAATTAAATAAATATAGGGGTGTTTATTTTACACTTTTGTGTGTGTGTGTGGGGGGGGGGGGGGGGGGGGGGGGGGGGGGGGGGGGTGATTTTTACACTTGTATCTCACCGGCTGCTTAGCAATTTTTTGCTGGAAACAAAACGATGAGCCGAGACCTGTGCACTAGTGTTAAAAACACTATTATATTATGGAACGGATGGAGGAGTATCTTTGCCGTGATACAGTTTCTGCACTAGACAAACATCATTAGCGAGGCCACGCGACCCTTCCGCCTAGGTTTTCCGTGCGGCCGGAGCCCGCCATCGCTGCTCGCCTCTCCCGCTCCCTCGCCACTCCCTCCACCTTCCTCCTTCCCCTCGTACCTCCGGCGTTGCCTCCTCGGGTGAGGCGACTGGGGGGCCCTGACGCCGCTCTCCTTCAGGCCCCCTCCTTGCGGCTCCTTCCTCCCGCCGTTGCCAGCGAGCGCCACCGGGCCTCGGCCGCGTGGTGCTGGCAGCGGCGGGTCTGCCCTTCCCTGCGCGCGGCCCCTCATGCTCGGATGGTGGTGGTCGGCGGCGGTGCTCCTCGGTCGACATCGGTGTGGCTCGTCGGCGGTGCTGCCACGTGCCACGGTGGCTCTTGACGTCGTGGTGCGCCCGTTGGCCGTGGGGCGGCGCGGTGGTGCTGGTGGCGCCCGCCCAGCCCAAACCTGGGCCCTTTCGGGCCCCATCGGGGTTAGGGCGGGCCGGTGGCTCGATGTTCAGCGGCGTCATTCCCTGGTGATGGCATGGTGGCGGCAGTCTCGGGCGGTGAGGACTTCGTCGGTCGGCGAGTTGCAGCGTGGCGACAGGACTGTACGGGTCCAAGTGGACCCGGCCGGGTCATCGAGGCCCGGCAAGTCCTAGTCGCCGCATCCGGTCGGCTCCGCTGCAGCGGTGGAGGTTGTCCCCTCCCCCCGGTTGAGTTGTGGTCGCTCCCGTGGCCGGGTTTCCCTTGCCCGATCTAGGCATCATGTTGACAGCTCCAGTGAGGCGGCGGGGTTGTCCGGTAACCGTGGTGGCACAAGCTGGTGGGCGGCTGTCGGAATGGTGCATCTCGAAGTGCCTAGGGTGATGGTGGTGGTTGTGGATCGGGAGAAATCCTTGCCGGTTTGTCCGGCACCGATGCGGTGACGTTTGCGGGCGCCATCGGACCTTCCTGAGGGGTGTCGGATATATCCCTTCCCCATCATCCCTCGCGTACCGGCGGAAACCCTAGAACTTGTTCGGGCAATAGCGGCGGCGGCGTCGCATTCCTTCTTGAAGGTGCTGCTTGGTGCGAGGCGCTTCGAGATACTGGGAGCGCGGTGGTACTTCGTCGGAGGGTGCAGCGGTTGCCGGTCTTTCTTTCTCCGTTGATCTGCCGGTGTCGGCATTTATTTCTCTTTTATTTTCTTTTGTTTTCTTTTGAGCTTATATGTGCTGTGACTTCAGTGAGCTGGATGTTTGGTTGTGTGCTTTATAATATAAAACGAGGGAAATCTTTTTTTTTTGCGGGGTGGGAAACCCTTTTTCTTACAAACATCATTAAGCTTAGAGATCCAGCAGGGTCCTGCGTGCCACACGACCGGCAAGGCGTGTCTTGCTCTGCAGCCTGAGTTGGACCCCCGCGCCACACTTGTCCCAGTTTCAGACCAAGCAGCTGCCACGCGCAGGCCGCAGAACACAGCGGTCGCCGCCGCCAGACGCCGGACACGCGCGCATTTATAGATCGATACGCGAAGGCGCCGGCCGGTGAGCGGTGATCGCAAGGCGGCGAGAGCACGAGGAGAAAAGGAAAGGAACCCATGGAGGGCGAGGCGAGCAAGACGAAGACGGTGTGCGTGACCGGCGCCGGCGGCTTCGTCGGCTCGTGGCTCGTGAGGCGGCTCCTGTCCACGGGCGAGTACACGGTGCATGGCACCGTTCGCGACCTCGGTACGACAAGACCGACGCCACCTTTCTTTGAGTTGTCCCGTGCAAAGGACCGACCCGACGGTGCAAGCGCGTTGGTGCACGCAGGTGATCGCAGGACCGGCCACCTGAAGGCGCTGGACGGCGCCGGCGAGCGGCTGCGGCTGTTCAAGGCCGACGTGCTGGACTACGCGGGCGTGGCGTACGCCGTGTCCGGCTGCGGCGGCGTCTTCCACGTCGCCAGCCCCGTCCCCGCCGACAAGCCCCAGAACCCCGAGGTAACGTAGTAGTACCATTTTTCATCAGGAACCTGAGTGTTGATCTACGTATCATCGAATTTGTTGTTCTGTCGTGGTGACCTCTCCTGTGCTCAGGTGGAGGTCCTGGCTCCGGCGGTGAGGGGCACGCAGAACGTGCTCAAGGCCTGCCACCAAGCCAAGGTCGGCCGCGTCGTCGTGGTGTCGTCGGCCGCCGCGGTGGCCATGAACCCCGGCTTCCCCAGGGACGCCGTCCTGGACGAGGACGCGTGGTCAGACGAGGACCACTGCAGAACCACGGGGGTGGCATCCACTCTCTTTTCCGTTTTCAAAATCAAAATCCTATGTAGTAGGTGTCAGTTGTCACTCACCTTGTGTCGATTTCCATCTTGGCAGATGTGGTACGCCCTCTCCAAGACACTGGCCGAGCGCGAGGCTCTGGCCTACGCCGAGAAGACCGGGCTGGACGTGGTCACCGTGTGCCCGCCCTTGGTCCTCGGCCCGCTGCTGCAGCGCGTGGCCAACACCAGCAGCCTGGTCCTCGTCAACCTGCTCAAAGGCAAGCCTTTCTTCCGTCGTGCCTCGTCGTGTAGACAAACGGCGAGCAGTCTTGGATCAACAATTGTCGTGCGTCTTTGTGTTTGCTGTGTGCGCAGGCGACCGCGACACCGTGGAGGACAAGGCGAGGAACGCGGTGGACGTCCGGGACCTCGCCGACGCGCTCGTACTGGCGTACGAGACCCCGGAGGCGTCCGGGCGGTACATCTGCGGCGCGTACCGAAAGAAGCTGTCTGAAATGGTCGACATCGTCAAGAGCTTCTATCCAGACCTTACACGCCCCATGAAGTAAGTAAGAACGCAGGAGTACATAACTGCATATGCGATCAGCTTGCAGTTGCGGTTTTGTGACCACTAACTAGGAGATTATGTGCAGGTTTGTTGAAGGGGAAGAGGAAAGGATGATGAGCTCCAAGAAGCTGCAGGCGCTGGGGTGGAAGTTGAGGGCGGTGGAAGAGTGCCTCAGGGACAGCGTCGAGTCGTACAAGGCCGCCGGGCTGCTGCCGGAGTGAGCGGCTGAGACCTTCTTGGAGAAGAAAGAAGCGTGGCAGTGGTGAACTGAAGGACGGTGTGTTACGTTACATTCTGTCTGTGGAATCGAATGTGGTGCTCAAACTTTTGAAACTCAGCATAAAACGAGCTGGAAGGCAACGTAGCAAATTAATAATGAAAAATGAAAAAGAAAAAAGATGTGTGTCAAGAGTGGGATTTGAACCCACGCCCTTTCGGACCAGTACCTGAAACTGGCGCCTTAGACCAACTCGGCCATCTTGACGTTGCGTTGAACCTCTTTGCCAGTACCTTTTTAACTGGTGTCTCTTCTCGTCGCTACCTCTTGGGCCGTCAGCACATCTGCAAAGAGAATTGGGACAGCAGGCACGGACGGGACTCTCGGGTTCCGACGCATCCTATATGCGCCAAAAAAAATTAGTAATTCAAAAAAAGTTTAAAAATTTTCAAATTTTTTTTGAATCAAACATGATTAAGTACTCTACTCGTATAAAAAAATTAGATAAGAAATGATTCATATTGACTTTAGGGCAAAAAAGACAAGTTTATAACAACAGTATAGCGGGTATAGTACTTGTATATAGAGTTTTTTGCCGACTCTTCAACCCAGGATGCAACGAAAGTCATTCTTCGACGAATCATTTTATACTACTGCAATACTGGATCATGTTTGATAAAAAAAGATTTGAAATTTTTTGAACTTTTTTAAATTACTAAAAAAAATTATATATAGGATGCGGTGACACCCAGATTCTCCTTCGTATTTTCGCACCAGGCACCCGCTCTGTATGGAGCCACTGCATCAGGGTACGTGGCGTAGGCTCATGGCCAGCAAGCAAGCCCGCACAATACGCGGTGGGAGCGGCCAGCGTGCCGGAAACGTGCAATACGCGGGGTGGGATTCTACACTCCCGGACAAATTGCAAGTACTACCGGTAGCGTGCGTGATCACCGTGGGAATTTGAAATCCATCCACCCTGCCCGCCAAAGAGCAGGGTGAACATCCATTTTACTCTGCTTCATTTCGACTAACGGGGACCAAGTCCACCACCAGTTTTTTTTCTTTTCTTCTTTTTTAGAGCATCTACAGCCGGACTTACAGTAAATCTGGCCCATGAACATCTACGGACGCGACCAGACGTGTCCGTATTAAGCCCCTATTTGTTCGTTCATCTGGCCTCTTGAACGTTTGTGGACAGACACGACTGGTCAGTGACCGGACCTATTTGTCCGTTCATCTGCCCCCCTAATGTTCGCGGAGACGACTCGTCAGTGATAAGACGTGTCCATATCAAGTCCTTATTTGTTTGTTCATGCCGCCACACTTCGCATCACAAAAAAGAGAAAAGATGCTTGAGATAGGATCACGTCCTACATGACGGGCTGACCGGACGAGCCTAGATGCCCTCATATCCTTTCTATATTTTTCTTTTAATATAAGGGTTTGAGGAAAGTCCAGACGTATTGAATAATATGAGGGGTCAAATTGGATCATTGTTTTCCTTCTCTCGTCTGTTAGATCATATCCTCCCTATATTTGTTTTTTAATATGAGGGTTCGAGGAAGGCTCAGACATATAGAATAATCTCCCTATATTTGTTTTTTAATATGAGGGTTCGAGGAAGGCTCAGACATATAGAATAATACGAGGTGGCCGGTTGGGTCATCTTTTTTCCTTCTCTCGTCTGTTTGATCACTGACCGCACGCGTCTGCGGACATTTGAGCAGGATTTAAGGATGACCGACTGTAGATGCCCGTCTTGATGTTGTTTCTAGCATCGTCGGAGGGCATGTGGAGATTTGTCGCCGGCGGATCTCGCGGGATCCAGTTGGCATTTGTCTTCAACAGATCCATGTGGATCTGATCTTCGTTCGTCTGTGTTCATGTGTCTACACGTTGGTTCCTTCTGTTCTACACATCTCTTTATCAGCGGTGGTTGCTGTCCTGGTGCGTTGATTCTATGGGGCCTTAGCACAGCGATTTCCATACTGTCCACTACAACAAGATATGTCCGGCTTCATAGAGGAAGGGGCGATGGCGGCAACGCGCCTTTGGCTCGTTCCAGTGCTTGTAGTTGTCACGAGGTGGTCTACAAACCTGGATGTATTTAATATTTCTGGTGTTCTTTGTACTATCATGTGACGCCCCCGATTCAATCGTACACTAATCATACACGCAAACGTGTACGATCAAGATCAGGGACTCACGGGAAAATATCACAACACAACTCTACAAATAAAATAAGTCATACAAGCATCATATTACAAGCCAGGGGCCTCGAGGGCTCGAATACAAGAGCTCGATCATAGACGAGCCAGCGGAAGCAACAATATCTGAGTACAGACATAAGTTAAACAAGTTTGCCTTAAGAAGGCTAGCACAAACTGGGATACAGATCGAAAGAGGTGCAGGCCTCCTGCCTGGGATCCTCCTAAACTACTCCTGGTCGTCGTCAGCGGGCTGCACGTAGTAGTAGACACCTCCCGAGTAGTAGTAGTCGCCGTCGACGGTGGCGTCGGGCTCCTGGGCTCCAGCGTCTAGTTGCAGCAATCGGATATGGGGAAGGGGAAAAGGGGAAGAAAAGCAACCGTGAGTACTCATCCAAAGTACTCGCAAGCAAAGAGCTACACTACATATGTATGCATTGGTATCAACTGGAATAAGGCTATCATATGTGGACTGAACTGCAGAATGCCGGAATAAGAGGGGGATAGCTAGTCCTTTCGAAGACTACGCTTCTGGTAACCTCCATCTTGCAGCAGGAGAAGAGAGTAGATGGTAAGTTCACCAAGTAACATCGCATAGCAATCCTAACCGATCATCCTCCCCTCGTCGTCCTGTGAGAGAGCGATCACCGGTTGTATCTGGCACTTGGAAGGGTGTGTTTTATTAAGTATCTGGTTCTAGTTGTCATAAGGTCAAGGTACAACTCCAAGTCGTCCTGTTACCGAAGATCACGGCTATTCGAATAGATTAACTTCCCTGCAGGGGTGCACCACATAACCCAACACGCTCGATCCCATTTGGCCGGACACACTTTCTTGAGTCATACCCGGCCTCGGAAGATCAACACGTCGCAGCCCCACCTAGACCAACAGAGAGGTCAGCACGCCGGTCTAAACCTAAGCGCCCAGGGGTCTGGGCCCATCGCCCTTAGCACACCTGCACGTTGCGTGGGCGGCCGGAAGCAGACCTAGCCTAGCAGGCGTTCCAGTCCAATCCGGCGCGCGCCGCTCAGTTGCTGACATCACGAAGGCTTCGGCTGATACCACAACGTCGAGTGCCCATAACTGTCCCCGCGTAGATGGTTAGTGCGTATAGGCCAGTAGCCAGACTCAGATCAAATACCAAGATCTCGTTAAACGTGTTATTTTGAAATAACCGCGAACGCCGACCAGGGCCAGGCCCACCTCTCTCCTAGGTGGTCTCAACCTGCCATGTCGCTTCGCCACAAAGATCCACTCAAAGGGTCGTCGGGACAAACGTCCTTTCGGACCCAATCCGTGGATCACTCGCGGGTACTCCTACGAGCCGACCCGTCTTTAGTCACCTCAAGTATCATATATAAAGTATATAGTATATACCCGTGATCACCTCCCGAGTGATCATGGCCCGATAGTATAGCAAGGCAGACGGAAAAGAATGAAGGGACACTGATGATAAACTAGCATCCTATACTAAGCATTAGGATTGCAGGTAAAGGTAACAACAGTTGTAGCAACAATGTCAGGCTATGCATCAGGATAGGATTAACGGAAAGCAGTAACATGCTACACTACTCTAATGCAAGCAGTATAGAGGCGAGTAGGCGATATCTAGTGATCAAGGGGGGGGGGGTTGCCTGGTTGCTCTGGCAAGAGAGAGGGGTCGTCAACACCGTAGTCGTATTGGGTAGCAGCGGCGTCGGTCTCGATGTCTAGCGAGAGAAGAGGGGGAAGAAACAATAAATATAATGCAAACAAATGCATGACGATGCATGACATGACAAAGCGTGATGCTAGGTGTGCCCTAACGCGATACGAGGTGGTATCGGTGAAGGGGGAAAACATCCGGGAAAGTATTCTCGGTGTTTCGCATTTTCGGACAGATGAACCGGAGGGGGAAAGTTGCGTCTTCGGTATGCTAGGGATGCGTGGCGGACGAACGGGTTGCGTATCCGGGTTCGTCTTGTCGTTCTGAGCAACTTTCATGTAGAAAGTATTTTCATCCGAGTTACGGATTAAAAGATATGATTTTCTAAAAATTTAAATCATTTTCTAATTTTAATTAGTTATTTAAATCTAACATTATCCAAACCAGTGTGGGATGACGCAAGCATGACATCAGAGTGATGCCAGCAGGTCAACTGGTCGGTTGACCAGTCAAACCAGACAGGTGGGTCCAGTGGGACCCACATGTCATTGTCAGGGGCATTAACAAAGTTTTTAAAACTAACTAAATGGGTTAATTAGTGGGTGGGACCCAGCAGTCAGTGACTATTTAGTTAACTAAATTAATTAATTATATTTTTATTATTTATTTATTTATTTAATTCTCTCTTTTTTAACACATTCTAGGGGCGGGGCCCACTTGTCATTGGTACAGGGGGGTTAATGGGCGCTGGCGGGTTACAGGCAGTGGGCGCAACGGGTGCCCAGCAACCGTTCGCCTGGGCGCACGCAAACCGCCGATGAGACGACGGCGAGAGGTGGTCGGGCCATGGAGGGCGTGGCCGACGGGTGCGGCAGCGGCCACGGCGACGGACCGGGAAGGCGCGGGCTTGGCGTGGGGAGCGGCGCAGGGAGCAGCATCCTGGTAGGCGGGCACAGGCCAGGCAGGACGATGGCGAGGCAAGCAGGGGGGAAGGGGGCGGCGGCTGTGGCTGTGCAGAGCAGCAGCGACGGGATCCGAGGGCGAGTGGCGGCAGTAGCAAGCAGTGTGGCGGTTGCGGCGAGCGGGCGAGCAGGGCTGCCGACGGGCGAAGTCGGGGCGGCTCGGCAGGAGCCATGAACAGGGGAAGGCGCGCAAGGCACCGTGGTGCGTGCCGGCGCACGCGCGCGTGACGCGAGGGAGTGACGGGCCGCGCGGGGCGAGCTGCGGGTGGGCGCGGCAGCGCAGGGGGGGAAGAGGTCGACACGGGGAGCTCGGCGGGTCGGCGAGCGGTGCAGCAGCAGCAAGGTTCGGGTGCGGGCGCGAACACACGTTGGCACAACTTCGGGCGCGTGTAGCGCGCGGCGTGTAGGCGCGGTGCGTGGCCGGGGCACGGGCAGCCGTGGGAGAGGCGGGGCGCGGGTCTGGGCGCGTGCACGCGCGGTGAGCGAGCGAGGGGGAGAGAGAGGAGGGGCGCGGAGGTCGTGGCCTCACCGGAGACGTAGGGTCTAGGGCAGCGAGTGTCGGGGGGGAGGACGGAGACGACTTCGATGGAGCGGGTGCAGGCCGATGGGGAAGGGTGCCGGCGAGGAAGAGGAGGCAGGCCGGCGAGGTAGAGGAGGCAGGCCGGCGAGATGGCGCGGGCTCCGGGCGGCGGCGTCCTGGCGCGGGGCGGCGAGGTCGTCGCGGCGACGGGCGATGGGATCGGGGGTTTGCCCCGATCCAGATCCAGCGGGGGGAGGAGTGGTGCGAGTGGGGAGTGGGGTAGGTTAGGGTTTCGGTGGGTTTGGGGATAAGGGGAGTGGGGTGGCCGCAGCTGGGCCGGTGGGTTGCGGCCTGGTGGGCCGAAGCCCAAGGGGCCGGGGGGGCTTTCTCCCCCTTTTCTAGTTTTAGTTTTTTCTTTTCTTTTCTTGTATTTTCTTTCTTTTTACTTATTTTCTATTCTATTTTATTTCATTTTAAATCATTTAGGCATTTTCTAAAAATATGTTTGCTGCACCATAATTACCCTTGTAATATTCGGCAACCATCGAATATTTTTGTTTCAATTTTTGAAAACTTTTGTTGTTGACATTAATTTGAATTTGAATTTTAAAACGGTTTGAACTAACTAAAGTTTAGCAACAGTAATCACCGATGACATGGCATTATTAGGAGAGTTTTACTGTAGCCTAATTATCCGGACGTTACATACCATGATAGTTGATAAATAAATAGATTGTAAGTTTTCTTTAAAAATATGGTCTTACTTTTTTTCAAAACGGAGGCAAAAGATTTGCCTCATCGATTAATTAAGAAGAAGAGAATTGCCCGGTTAATTAATGGAAAACCAGGCGAAAACCGATACATATAGATCACATGCGGACTACTCGCTAAGAAAGAAACTCCATGACCTCACGGTCAACCCGACAAACATACAAAACATGCAACAACCACAAACCCTGGCAGTTCTATGTCGCAAAGAAACACTCAACAAAACCAATGTTGAATACATTAGACGCCAAGAAATCCACGGAGGTGAGCCACTCGGAGATGGAGGACGAAGAGACTGAGTATCCTCCCTTAAGCAGCCGCAGACGCCTTATCAGTGGCGCCACTTTTCTTGCCTATGCTCCTGAGAGCCTTCTTCGCCTTCTTTATTTTGTCTGAAGAAACTATTGGGGAATGTTGCAGAAAAACAAAAATTTTCCTACAGTTTCACCAAGATCCATCTAGGAGTTCATCTAGCAACGAGTGATTAGATGCATCTACGTACCTTGTAGATCGCGAGCGGAAGCGTTCAAAGAACGGGGATGAGGGAGTCGTACTCGACGTGATTCGAATCACCGAAGATCCTAGCACCGAACGGACGGCACCTCCGCGTTCAACACACGTACGGAACAGCCACGTCTCCTCCTTCTTGATCCAGCAAGGGGGAAGGAGAGGTTGAGGGAGATGGCTCCAGCAGCAGCACGACGGCGTGGTGTTGATGGAGCTGCAGTACTCCGGCAGGGCTTCGCTAAGCACTATGGAGGAGGAGGAGGTGTTGGAGAGGGAGAGGGAGGCACCAAAGATCAAGGTAAGAAGTCCTCCATCTCCCCACTATATATAGGAGGGCCAAGGGGGGGAGGCGGCCCTAGGAGATCTAATCTCCTAGGGGGGTGCGGCCAAGGGGAGGAATCCCTCCTCCCCAAGGCACCTAGGGGTGCCTTCCCCCTTTGGGACTCTTCCCTCCTTGAAACCCTAGGCGCATGGGCCTCTTGGGGCTGGTGCCCTTGGCCCGTGTAGGCCAAGGCGCACCCCCTACAGCCCATGTGGCCCCCCGGGACAGGTGGCCCCACCCGGTGGACCCCCGGGACCCTTCCGGTGGTCCCGGTACAGTACGGTGACCCCGAAACTTGTCCCGATGCCCGAAATAGCACTTCATATATATAATTCTTTACCTCCGGACCATTCCGGAACTCCTCGTGACGTCCGGGATCTCATCCGGGACTCCGAACAACATTCGGGTTACTGCATATACATATCCCTACAACCCTAGCGTCACCGAACCTTAAGTGTGTAGACCCTACGGGTTCGGGAGACATGTAGACATGACCGAGATCGCTCTCCGGTCAATAACCAACAGCGGGATCTGGATACCCATGTTGGCTCCCACATGCTCCTCGATGATCTCATCGGATGAACCACGATGTCGAGGATTCAAGCAACCCCGTATACAATTCCCTTTGTCAATCGGTGTGTTACTTGCCCGAGATCTGATCGTCGGTATCCCAGTACCTCGTTCAATCTCATTACCGGCAAGTCACTTTACTCGTACCGTAATGCATGATCCCGTGACCAGACACTTGGTCACTTTGAGCTCATTATGATGATGCATTACCGAGTGGGCCCAATGATACCTCTCCGTCATACGGAGTGACAAATCCCAGTCTTGATCCGTGTCAACCCAACAGACACTTTCGGAGATACCCGTAGTATACCTTTATAGTCACCCAGTTATGTTGTGACGTTTGGTACACCCAAAGCACTCCTATAGTATCCGAGAGTTACACGATCTCATGGTCTAAGGAAAAGATACTTGACATTGGAAAACTCTAGCAAACGAACTATACGATCTTGTGCTATGTTTAGGATTGGGTCTTGTCCATCACATCATTCTCCTAATGATGTGATCTCGTTATCAATGACATCCAATGTCCATAGTCAGGAAACCATGACTATCTGTTGATCAACGAGCTAGTCAACTAGAGGCTTACTAGGGACATGTTGGTGTCTATTATTCAGACATGTATTACGATTTCCGGATAACACAATTATAGCATGAATAAAGACAATTATCATGAACAAGGAAATATAATAATAATGCTTTTATTATTGCCTCTAGGGCATATTTCCAACAGTCTCCCACTTGCACTAGAGTCAATAATCTAGTTACATTGTGATGAATCGAACACCCATGGAATTCTGGTGTTGATCATGTTTTGCTCTAGGGAGAGGTTTAGTCAATGGATCTGCTACATTCAGGTCCGTATGTACTTTACAAATTTCTATGTCTCCATCTTGAACATTTTCACGAATGGAGTTGAAGCGACGCTTGATGTGCCTGGTCTTCTTGTGAAACCTGGTCTCCTTGGCAAGTGCAATAGCTCCAGTGTTGTCACAGAAGAGTTTGATTGGCCCCGACGCATTGGGTATGACTCCTAGGTCGGTGATGAACTCCTTCACCCAAATTGCTTCATGTGCTGCCTCCGAGGCTGCCATGTACTCCGCTTCACATGTAGATCCCGCCACGACACTCTGCTTGCAACTGCACCAGCTTACTGCCCCACCATTCAAAATATACACGTATCCGGTTTGTGACTTTGAGTCATCCAGATCTGTGTCGAAGCTAGCGTCGACGTAACCCTTTACGACGAGCTCTTCGTCACCTCCATAAACGAGAAACATTTTCTTAGTCCTTTTCAGGTACTTCAGGATATTCTTGACCGCTGTCCAGTGTTCCTTGCCGGGATTACTTTGGTACCTTCCTACCAAACTTACGGCAAGGTTTACATCAGGTCTGGTACACAGCATGGCATACATAATAGAACCTATGGCTGAGGCATAGGGGATGACACTCATCTCTTCTATATCTTCTGCCATGGTCGTACATTGAGCTGAGCTCCATTTCACACCTTGCAACACAGGCAAGAACCCCTTCTTAGACTGATCAATATTGAACTTCTTCAATATCTTATCAAGGTATGTGCTTTGTGAAAGACCTATGAGGCGTCTTGATCTATCTCTGTAGATCTTGATGCCTAATATATAAGCAGCTTCTCCAAGGTCCTTCATTGAAAAAATCTTATTCAAGTAGGCCTTTATGCTGTCCAAGAGTTCTATATCATTTCCCATCAAAAGTATGTCATCTACATATAATATGAGAAATGCTACAGAGCTCCCACTCACTTTCTTTTAAACACAGGCTTCTCCATAAGTCTGCGTAAACCCAAACGCTTTGATCATCTCATCAAAGCGAATGTTCCAACTCCGAGATGCTTGCACCAGCCCATAAATCGAGCGTTGGAGCTTGCACACCTTGTCAGCATTCTTAGGATCGACAAAACCTTCCGGCTGCATCATATACAATTCTTCCTTAAGGAAACCATTAAGGAATGCCGTTTTGACGTCCATTTGCCATATCTCATAATCATAGAATGCGGCAATTGCTAACATGATTCGGACGGACTTCAGCTTCGCTACCGGTGAGAAAGTCTCATCATAGTCAACCCCTTGAACTCGTCGATAACCCTTAGCGACAAGCCGAGCTTTATAGATGGTCACATTACCATTCGCGTCTGACTTCTTCTTAAAGATCCATTTATTTTCTATGGCTCGCCGCTCAACGGGCAAGTCAGTCAAAGTCCATACTTCGTTTTCATACATGGATCCTATCTCGGATTTCATGGCTTCTAGCCATTTGTCGGAATCCGGGCCCGCCATCGCTTCTTCATAGTTCGAAGGTTCACCGTTGTCTAACAACATGATTTCCAGGACAGGGTTGCCGTACCACTCTGGTGCGGAACGTGTCCTTGTGGACCTTCTAATTTCAGTAGGAGCTTGATCAGAAGTATCTTGATCATCATCATTAACTTCCTCTCTAGTCGGTGCAGGCACCTCAGGAACATTTTCTTGAGTTGCGCCATTTTCCGGTTCAAGAGGTAATACTTCATCAAGTTCTACTTTCCTCCCACTTACTTCTTTCGAGAGAAACTCCTTCTCTAAAAAGGATCCATTTCTGGCAACAAAGATCTTGCCTTCGGATCTGAGGTAGAAGGTATACCCAATAGTTTCTTTAGGGTATCCTATGAAGACGCATTTTTCCGATTTGGGTTCGAGCTTTTCAGTTTGAAGTTTCTTGACATAAGCATCGCATCCCCAAACTTTTAGAAACGACAGCTTAGGTTTCTTCCCAAACCATAATTCAAAAGGTGTTGTCTCAACGGATTTCGACGGAGCCCTATTTAAAGTGAATGCGGCAGTCTCTAAAGCATAGCCCCAAAGAGATAGCGGTAAATGGGTAAGAGACATCATAGATCGCACCATATCTAATAGAACGCGATTACGATGTTCGGACACACCATTACGCTGAGGTGTTCCAGGCGGCGTGAGTTGTGAAACTATTCCACATTTTCTTAAGTGTGTGCCAAATTCGTGACTCAAGTATTCTCCTCCACGATCTGATCGTAGAAACTTGATTTTCCTGTCACGTTGATTCTCAACCTCACTCTGAAATTCCTTGAACTTTTCAAAGGTCTCAGACTCGTGTTTCATTAAGTAGACATACCCATATCTACTTAAGTCATCGGTGAGGGTGAGAACATAACGATAGCCACCGCGAGCCTCAACACTCATTGGACTGCACACATCAGTATGTATGATTTCCAATAAGTTGGTTGCTCGCTCCATTGTTCCTGAGAACGGAGTCTTGGTCATTTTACCCATGAGGCATGGTTCGCACGTGTCAAATGATTCGTAATCAAGAGACTCTAAAAGTCCATCATCATGGAGCTTCTTCATGCGTTTGACACCTATGTGACCAAGGCGGCAGTGCCACAAGTATGTGGGACTATCATTATCAATCTTACATCTTTTGGTACTCACGCTATGAATATGTGTAGCATTACGCTCGAGATTCATTAAGAATAAACCATTCACCATCAGAGCATGACCATAAAACATATCTCTCATATAAATAGAACAACCATTATTCTCGGATTTAAATGAGTAGCCATCTCGAATTAAACGAGATCCTGATACAATGTTCATGCTCAAACTTGGCACTAAATAACAATTATTGAGGTTTAAAACTAATCCCGTAGGTAAATGAAGAGGCAGCGTGCCGACGGCGATCACATCGACCTTGGAACCATTCCCGACGTGCATCGTCACCTCGTCCTTCGCCAGTCTCCGCTTATTCCGCAGCTCCTGCTTTGAGTTACAAATGTGAGCAACTGCACCGGTATCAAATACCCAGGAGCTACTACGAGTACTGGTAAGGTACACATCAATTACATGTATATCACATATACCTTTTGTTTTGTCGGCCTTCTTGTCTGCTAAGTATTTGGGGCAGTTCCGCTTCCAGTGACCACTTTCCTTGCAATAAAAGCACTCAGTCTCGGGCTTGGGTCCATTCTTTGGCTTCTTCCCGGCAGCTTGCTTGCCGGGCGCGGCAACTCCCTTGCCGTCCTTCTTGAAGTTCTTTTTACCCTTGCCCTTCTTGAACTTAGTGGTTTTATTGACCATCAACACTTGATGTTCCTTCTTGACTTCTACCTCTGCTGATTTCAGCATAGCAAGTACTTCAGGAATGGTCTTTTCCATCCCCTGCATATTGAAGTTCATCACAAAGCTCTTGTAGCTCGGTGGAAGCGACTGAAGAATTCTGTCAATGACCGCGTCATCCGGGAGATTAACTCCCAGCTGAGTCAAGCGGTTATGTAACCCAGACATAGTGAGTATGTGCTCACTAACAGAACTATTTTCCTCCATCTTACAGTTGAAGAATTTGTCGGAGACTTCATATCTCTCGACCCGGGCATGAGCTTGGAAAACCATTTTCAGCTCTTCGAACATCTCATATGCTCCGTGTCTCTCAAAACGCTTTTGGAGCCCCGGCTCTAAGCTGTAAAGCATGCCGCACTGAACGAGGGAGTAGTCATCGGTACGTGCGTGCCAAGCGTTCATAACATCTTGTTCTGCAGGGAGAATAGGTGCGTCACCTAGCGGTGCTTGTAGGACATAATCTTTCTTGGCAGCTATGAGGATGATCCTCAGGTTCCGGACCCAGTCCGTATAGTTGCTGCCATCGTCTTTCAGCTTGGTTTTCTCTAGGAACGCGTTGAAGTTGAGGACTACGTTGGCCATTTGATCTACAAGACATATTGTAAAATATTTAGACTAAGTTCATGATAATTAAGTTCATCTAATCAAATTATTCAATGAACTCCCACTTAGATAGACATCCCTCTTCTAGTCATCTAAGTATAACATGATCCGAGTTAACTAGGCTGTGTCCGATCATCACGTGAGACGGACTAGTCAACATCGGTGAACATCTTCATGTTGATCGTATCTTCTATACGACTCATGCTCGACCTTTCGGTCTTCTGTGTTCTGAGGCCATGTCTGTACACATGCTAGGCTCGTCAAGTCAACCTAAGTGTTTGCATGTGTAAATCTGTCTTACACCCATTGTATGTGAACGTTAGAATCTATCACACCCGATCATCACGTGGTGCTTCGAAACAACGAACTGTCGCAACGGTGCACAGTTAGGGGGAACACTTTCTTGAAATTATTATGAGGGATCATCTTATTTACTACCGTCGTTCTAAGTAAACAAGATGCAAAAACATGATAAACATCACATGCAATCAAATAATAATAGTGACATGATATGGCCAATATCACATAGCTCCTTTGATCTCCATCTTGGGGCTCCATGATCATCTTGTCACCGGCATGACACCATGATCTCCATCATCATGATCTCCATCATTGTGTCTCCATGAAGTTGCTCGCCAACTATTACTTCTACTACTATGGCCAACGCGTTTAGCAATAAAGTAAAGTAATTTACATGGCGTTTCTCAATGACACGCAGGTCATACAAAAATAAAGACAACTCCTATGGCTCCTGCCGGTTGTCATACTCATCGACATGCAAGTCGTGATTCCTATTACAATAGCATAAACATCTCATACATTACATATAGATCATTCATCATTCATCACAACTTTGGCCATATCATATCACAAAGCACTTGCTGCAAAAACAAGTTAGACGTCCTCTAATTGTTGTTGCAAGTTTTACGTGGCTGAAGTAGGGTTCTAGCAAGAACGTTTTCTTACCTACGTGAAAGCCACAACGTGATTTGTCAACTTCTATTTACCCTTCATAAGGACCCTTTTCATCGAATCCGCTCCAACTAAAGTAGGAGAGACAGACACCCGCCAGCCACCTTATGCAACTTGTGCATGTTAGTCGGTGGAACCGGTCTCACGTAAGCGTACGTGTAAGGTTGGTCCGGGCCGCTTCATCCCACAATACCGTTGAAGCAAGATAAGACTAGTAGCGGCAAGAAAGTTAACAACATCTACGCCCACAACAAATTGTGTTCTACTCGCGCAAGAAGAACTACGCATAGACCTAGCTCATGATGCCACTGTTGGGGAACGTTGCAGAAAAACAAAAAATTTCCTACGGTTTCACCAAGATCCATCTAGGAGTTCATCTAGCAACGAGTGATTAGATGCATCTACGTACCTTGTAGATCGCGAGCGGAAGCGTTCAAAGAACGGGGATGAGGGAGTCGTACTCGACGTGATTCGAATCACCGAAGATCCTAGCACCGAACGGACGACACCTCCGCGTTCAACACACGTACGGAACAGCCACGTCTCCTCCTTCTTGATCCAGCAAGGGGGAAGGAGAGGTTTAGGGAGATGGCTCCAGCAGCAGCACGACGGCGTGGTGTTGATGGAGCTGCAGTACTCCGGCAGGGCTTCGCTAAGCACTATGGAGGAGGAGGAGGTGTTGGAGAGGGAGAGGGAGGCACCAAAGATCAAGGTAAGAAGTCCTCCATCTCCCCACTATATATAGGAGGGCCAAGGGGGGGAGGCGGCCCTAGGAGATCTAATCTCCTAGGGGGGTGCGGCCAAGGGGAGGAATCCCTCCTCCCCAAGGCACCTAGGGGTGCCTTCCCCCTTTGGGACTCTTCCCTCCTTGAAACCCTAGGCGCATGGGCCTCTTGGGGCTGGTGCCCTTGGCCCATGTAGGCCAAGGCGCACCCCCTACAGCCCATGTGGCCCCCCGGGACAGGTGGCCCCACCCGGTGGACCCCCGGGACCCTTCTGGTGGTCCCGGTACAATACCGGTGACCCCGAAACTTGTCCCGATGCCCGAAATAGCACTTCCTATATATAATTCTTTACCTCCGGACCATTCCGGAACTCCTCGAGACGTCCGGGATCTCATCCGGGACTCCGAACAACATTCGGGTTACTGCATATACATATCCCTACAACCCTAGCGTCACCGAACCTTAAGTGTGTAGACCCTACGGGTTCGGGAGACATGTAGACATGACCGAGATCGCTCTCCGGTCAATAACCAACAGCGGGATCTGGATACCCATGTTGGCTCCCACATGCTCCTCGATGATCTCATCGGATGAACCACGATGTCGAGGATTCAAGCAACCCCGTATACAATTCCCTTTGTCAATCGGTATGTTACTTGCCCGAGATCTGATCGTCGGTATCCCAATACCTCATTCAATCTCGTTACCGGCAAGTCACTTTACTCGTACCGTAATGCATGATCCCGTGACCAGACACTTGGTCACTTTGAGCTCATTATGATGATGCATTACCGAGTGGGCCCAATGATACCTCTCCGTCATACGGAGTGACAAATCCCAGTCTTGATCCGTGTCAACCCAACAGACACTTTCGGAGATACCCGTAGTATACCTTTATAGTCACCCAGTTACGTTGTGACGTTTGGTACACCCAAAGCACTCCTACGGTATCCGGGAGTTACACGATCTCATGGTCTAAGGAAAAGATACTTGACATTGGAAAACTCTAGCAAACGAACTATACGATCTTGTGCTATGTTTAGGATTGGGTCTTGTCCATCACATCATTCTCCTAATGATGTGATCTCGTTATCAATGACATCCAATGTCCATAGTCAGGAAACCATGACTATCTGTTGATCAACGAGCTAGTCAACTAGAGGCTTACTAGGGACATGTTGGTGTCTATTATTCACACATGTATTACGATTTCCGGATAACACAATTATAGCATGAATAAAGACAATTATCATGAACAAGGAAATATAATAATAATAATGCTTTTATTATTGCCTCTAGGGCATATTTCCAACAGAAACCTCATCCACTAGAAGGCAAGCAATCACATTGCGAGACCCAGGACAAGTTGCCTCCAAGGAGGCGAGCAAAGGTCAAGCTTTTTCACGAAGACCACCTCGTCAATACGTGCCAACATAGCGTCATAGTCAAAGATGAGCGACCGAATGGTCTTCGGCGCCTCAGAGGTAGCTGCCAAAGCACCTATCTCATCAACCTCGCCACCCACGGATGCCACCTGGGCAACAACCTCAGGTGAGAGAGCAATAGCAACGTCCAAACCTCCACGGTCCACATAGGCGAGTGACTGACTGGGCTCCAACGACAACGGTGAGGTCGCAGTCGGCATTGCCAAGTCCCCTCCAAGCGACCCCATCTCCTTAGGAACCACCATCGAAATGGGCGAAGTGGGCTCCCCACAAAGCTTCTGCAGCTCAGGCATAATCTGCAGCACCGGAGCCACGACCTCGACAACACCTTCACTCCAAGAAGCAATCAGTACGACGGGCAACAGCAACCGACAAGATGTAGCACGAGGGGAGAGATCTCCATACATGCCTACTTCCCCATTGGCAGAACCAACCAGGATCTCAGGGGACCGGGACAAATCAGGGGCAACCCCAATCTGAAGCTCAGGCAGCGAAGACACATCCGGCACGACCTCAAGTTTGGCGAGAGCGGCCTCCGCTCTCACCAAAACACTCCCGACTCGCGCAACGCAGTCACGAAGCTCAGTGCGAAGCAGCTCGGTCTCCTCCGCCAACCCAACTTGCTGAGCCCAGACAAACTGGAACTGCACGTCGGTAATGGAGATATCATCGGTGGATGGAGGCGGTGGAGCATGACATTGGGCCAGTGAAGCTTGGTGGACATGCTTCTTAGCACAGCGGAAGTAGGCGATGTGACCAGATTGAAGGCAGTTCGTGCATCGGATTGGATCCTTGCAGGAGTGTGCATAGTGACCTCGACAGAGGCATCGGAAACACCTGTCTCTCAACCACGCCGGCGGAGGACGCCACATATTGATAGCAGGGCGGCGGAAAGAAACGGGAATCGAGCGGCACCCCCTCGAGACAAGCTGCCATCCCCCCAACGCATTCCCACTTGAAACTTGACACACGGGGGCTTCCCGCGACACCTCGCGGTCGAAACATCCTCTCCAATCTCCCCAACCTGGACGCGCCGGAGGCGCTTGCATGACGTGCCCGTCGCCCGCAACAGCAGCGGGCACGCCGTTGTCCTCGTCTGAAGCGGGGCCATCAGAGGCAGCTCCCAGAAGGCTGTTGTCTCCGACAGCAATGACGGTCGATGTGGTAGGTGTCGGAGTTGCCAGGACTAGGTCGGAGCTGGCCGGCAGGAGGGAAGCTTGCGTGAGGCAAAGCGTCCCCGCACTACCGGGTCGCCCTTGCGGGAGGCGAGGTAGGCCGCAGCGACGTCTTCGGCAGAGGGCGTCGGCAGAGGGCGTCGGCAGAAGGAGCCTGAGAGGCCGGCGTCGTCGGAGCGGGAGCGCCGACAGGAGCAGCCGAGGCGGCCTCCACCGCACGAGCGGGGTCCCTAACAGGAGGAGCCGAAGAGGCCGGGATGGCCGCCAACATTGTGGCGGGGAGGACACCGGGCAGAGGGGCCGTGGCGGCCGCTGGGGTTGGAGCGTGGGGAGCCATGACGGCTTGACGGACGGGGAGAGGAGCTAGCGGAGAAGAGAGAGAGCGCGCGACCGGGATTCCGGATCTAGTCTCGCTGGACGCTCCTTTCCTTGTGTGAGAAGCCCGAAAAAGATCCGATCCGAAGCAGCAACTGACCTAAAGCCAGCCAGCGTCAGACGTGACCGCATGTCGCTTCCCGCAGTCCAAATTATTGCGGCCAAAACTGTCTGGATGAAAAGAGAAAGAAAAAGGCAGATCCCGGACCGTGGCGTGACAGCAACAGGCACACTTTCCCCCGACCTGCCCTGCGCGGGAGAGTTGACATGCATGCATCCAACACTCTCTCGCCGGCACGAATTTTCACTCTCAGCCCCGAGAATAAACGTCCCGGATGACAGGAACAAAGCGCTCCTTGGAGGCGTCGCACGCAAGGCTCTGCTCGCGAACTGGGACGTGCAGCAACATGGCGCTTGGCAGGACACAGATAGAATAATTGGCGGGAGGAAGAGTCCGGGTCAAGGCGGTCCGTGCACATACAGTTCGGTTGCTGTGGTCCTTGTGGATAAGCATGAACGGCGCCGGTGCATGCATCATCGGTGATGTCCCTTTGGTCTCCAGCCCCCCGTCTCTCCTCGGAATTCAACGCGACCCCCCGCCGTCTCTCTCTCTCTCTGAATCTGTTTTCTGTTTTGTCCTTCGAGCTGGGTACCATCCATCTGCTCCGTGAATTATTTCAATTTTGTGAAGGTCAAACAAAAGGCTAATAGCGCTGCTCGCGGGATTTGGATCAGGGGCGGAGCTATGGGGGACGAGCAGGGGCCTGCCCCCCCAACGATCGACAATTTTAGTATGAGTGATGAGTAATTACCAACGAGATTAGATCAATATACGTACTCGTTCCTTCCTATATTCGAATTCTGGCACCGCCACTGATTGAGATGTCTTGTTTTTTTTCACCATCATATACTAGTATTTTACCGAGTGGCATTCCGCCCTGCGTGCTTCATTTTCTAATGAACGATTATTCCAGCTTTTAAAAGGGAAAACTACATGTGCTTGTGTACTACTTGATAATTGTACAGCAATAGTATTTCTTATTAAAATAACAATATGGTCTTTAGATACACAGTAGAGGCGCACCACCATAACCACGCATTAGAGGAAAAGACAGACGTCTAGGGTAATTTCCCGAGCTAGGCAACTGCTTCGAAGTGAGAATTTTCGACACAGATCATTCCTTCAGTGTAGCAATCAACTAGATCCATACTGACATAGCTTAAGCATGGCTTGCCGTTTTGATGCTCACGCAATCGCCATCGCCATCGCCGACGAGGTGGGGAAACCATGTGGCCGTGGAGTCTGGGTTGCTCTAGCAACAGCTAGGGTAGTAGGGTTCAGCCTAGGTAGGCGTCTCATTGGTGGTGGCGAGGCGCCAAAGGTGTGATTGGCATTGGCGGAGGGCGTGTGGAGCTTTGGTCAAGGCTGAAGGGTCCCGCCTTTGTCTACCTTTAGTCTAGGTGGTCTTTGACAACATCCTTTTGTGTTTTGCTCATATGCCTTCTTCTCTGTTCGACAAAGCACCATCAATTCCGATTTCGTCGAGAAGCTAGTGAGATTAGGCCTCTATGTTCTTATCTAGACGAATCTGGGATGGTTGTTGTCCAGCCCTCCTTAGCTACTTTCTTCTCGTGTGCTAGCGAACGTGTTGCATGATCCCTCTCTCCATTCCCTCGCTCGAGCTCTAACATCATGGACGGCGATGGTGATCTGGTTCTCAGTTTGTTGTTGCTGGCTTCTTCTAGCTCCGACCAGCGGCTTCTCGGGCGGCGCTGGCTTCAAGGATGTTCCGAAGATCACGGGGTGACATCGAGCTTTGCTCACGTTCGACCCCGCGAGTGCAGGAGGAAGACGACGTCGGTATAGCTCGTGTCATTTACGCCTTGTCCTCCCTGAGTTTTTTTTTCTTTTCTTTTTTTTTTGAAGGGTTCTTTTCTTCTTGTAGACAAACGTATTGCGGGTGGAGAGCCATTTCGCCGGGAGTCCCATCCACAAAAAGCCCAAACCGGCCGCCCCCAGTTGGCCTTGTCCTCTTGCTCTCGGCGCGTGATCCTCCCCGCTTCGTCCCGCACCAACTTCCCCACTGGCCTTGGCTTCTCCCTTCCCCCCCTCTCCCTCTCCCGCTCCCGCTCCCGCCTGATTTTACTAACCGCTTCCGCCTTCCGGGATTATTAGCGCGCGAGACCCACCGCTATAATAACGCCGCTAGCGACTACCCAGTGGCTGCTTAACACGACACGCATCGTGCTTCCGCCTGGCTGTTAGCGCGGCCGGCTACCAGCTCAGCCCAGCCAAGCTAGGGTTAGGGTTTGCGGCGAGCGCATGCGCCTGGGATGATGACGCCGCAGCGGTCGCCGGCGGTGATGGCGGGGGGAGGAGGGGGAGGCGGTGGGGGCGGTGGCGGGACGCCGGCGCTGCACTACCTGAGCGGGCCCTACGGGGACACGACGTACACCAAGGTGTTCGTGGGGGGCCTGGCGTGGGAGACGCGGAGCGAGGGCCTGCGCGCGCACTTCGAGGCCTACGGCGACATCCTCGAGGCCGTCGTCATCACCGACCGCGCCACCGGGAGGTCCAAGGGATACGGATTCGTGAGCACGCCTTCTTCTTCCTCCCTCTGTTCTCCGCTACTTTTTTTTTTCATTTTCGAGCTAGAGTTTGTGAATTTTTGGCCGGCGATTTGTGGGGATCAGGGGTTTGGGGTTCAATTGGGGTGCTTTCTGGCCTCCAACGGTGGTGATCGGCCTGGAAGGCTTGTGAATTCGGGAGTTTTGCGGTACTAATAATAGTAGAGCAAACTTGGGGAGCTGGTTGCTTTGGGGCGGTAACAGGGAAATCATTTGACTCTGGCACGGCGATTGATTGCCAGGCTTTGTTTTTCGTGAGACCTAGGGTGTCCATGTTGGAACATTTTTAGCTGCTTGGGAAATTTTTAGGCCTTTAAATTGGACTAAAATTTACTTGTTTCATCATGAATTGCGGAACTATTTCAAGTGAATGTCGAAGCAATTTTGTTCTGGGGAAGGAAATTTGGGGGGATGTGTTTCATGATGTTAATTTGTCTTAATTTTGTGTGGACATGCAAACAGGTGACCTTCCGGGATCCAGATTCGGCGAGGATGGCCTGCATGGACCCCTATCCGGTAATTGACGGGCGGCGTGCCAACTGTAATCTTGCCATCCTGGGGCGACCTGGACCAGCTGTGCCTTTTGGTCAGTCTCTGACCTGGTTTTCTATTGCCCCAATTACAACTTTTTGAACTGCCAAATATCTGTTGAGTTCTTTCCTGCAGCTTAATATTTTGACCAGCTGGTTTAATTTAAAGTCAATGCCTGTTTCCAGTGTATTAGAGTTGCCGTAATCATCCCATTTTCTATCATTTCAGAGTCTTACATTTTTGGGCATGCCTGTTTGTTTCAATTGCTGCCTTGTAACTCACGGTAGAAGAGAATAAAATGACTTTTGTCACTACTCATGAAGTTAGTGTGTAGTCCCATGCCCAATTCTTCAGTGTCAGAAAGCTAAACTGCAAAAATGGTTATGGGCTCAACAATGAAAAGAAATGTGAGTTATTTAAAACAAATAAAAGAAAGAAGCTTGAGAGCTACTAGTCATATGCCAGATGTTTGTGAAGCTTTAGTGCATTACTTGAATGAAGGGAAGATTAGGTAACAGACAGTGGACTACTCATGAGTTGGTGGGTAGTAGAAAGTGTAGGACAATCATATTGGTTTTTGGATAAGGAACTCTTTGCCTACAAGTCAGACATCTTTTGCGTAGTTTGCAACTTGCGATAAAAGATGTTCATGATCACAAACACAAACACAAACAGTTTACCCAAATGTAAGATCTTTGCTTCTGATGGAATGGCACTTTTACAATAGGAGGTTGTAACATTTGCTAAATTAGCTTGAGAAATAATTATTGTATTGTACCACTATTAGTTTTCTTGGAAGATCAAAATAGGCAGACTAGTACGCATCCAATGGAATGGCCAAATTTTATGTTGAGATATTGCTCCTGGTCGATGGACACTCATAAAATGTTTGTGCTTTAAATTTAAAATTTTATGAGTTTGTTCTACATTTATCTTTGGCAGGACCGAGTAAAAGAAATATAGTTATTAAGTTATCTTACTGGTTTATGCTTTTACTTATTTAGGCTCTTGTGTGTATATTCAATCATTGTAATAGTTTTCCTCCTTTTTAATGTGGTTATTATAGGACCTATAAGGCCGGTCATTCCATACAATGGAGGTGCGGCGGTTCCAGGAGGCATGTATGTACCAAGCCCAACATATCAGCAACCCCCCTACAACTACTCGCAGGCTCTTGTGTATCCCCCTTATGGGTAGGTTAGCAGTTCATTCGATGCATCGTTGGCAAAGATCATGCACAGCTAACGATATGATCTGTTAGGCTGTCTGGCACACTGATTAAAGCTGTAGCTAGTCTGGAATTCTATGCTTTACAGCATTGCCAGTCTATATGATGTTGTCGTGCTAGACTATCTGCTTATTTCCAATTGAACAGCCTGTCTACTGCAAATAATAATCCGTTGTTTTTGTCATTGCAGGCCATCAACGTATGGACCCGAATACTTGTATCCACAGGTTGAGAACTCGTCCATAACTTTATATATTGGTTCTATTATTTTTGCTTTTGCTAATTTATTATATTTTTAGCTTTGTAGAATGCCTATGGTCCATATGTTGGACAACAGTATGTCCCGGTGTATGGTGGTCCCAGAACAGTAGGGCCAGCGGTTTACCCATATGGGCAGTTCGGCCAACCTGTGCCAAGTGATCATTCTTATTCACCTGGCTATGTGCCAGGTCACCTTCTCCCACTATCTAATCAAAATGCTGCAAATGCGCGTGCATCAGCGGTTCAGCAACAATATCCTCCAGGTAAGAAATCAGTTGATGGTTGACAATGTCTTGTACAGCACAACTACGTTGTATTCTTCAAAGTTCTAACACATGCCTCTTTTGCGGAAACAGGAGCTCCGCGCCCTCAGCAACAGCTCTTGCTCCCTGCTCGCGTGCAACAGTTCCCACCAAACAACGTCTCCGAACAAATGTCGGGATGACAAAAGGGATGCCAGTGACAAATTGGAGGTGCGTTAGCCTTGGTCAAACTGTAACTACAGTTCCTGTCTGTCAGGCTGTTGTGACATCCAGCCTTCCTTGTTGCAGGTATCCTCTAGTCTGCAGCAGGACTAAGAACAGCAGTACTGCTAATTGGGCGGCGTGCTTCTTTTCTTGCAAACTGTTTTCTTTTTCATTCTTAAAGGTTGGTCATTACATTGATCTTAACATTGACATTAGCTAGCCCTTTTACTTGAAGTGCTGCCTGGGCTGAATTATATAGTTTCTCACTCTATTTCAGGTTGTCCTTATCCATGGTTACTTGCAACACTTATAATGTGAATGTTAAGCCGCTCCGTTGGATGGGGCGGGAAGCACAGAGCAAGAGCTGGAGAATGAAGCCACTCTTGCTCTGTTCAGTCAGTGTCTTGTACATTCCCCATCCCC